>NW_028318100.1:1592500-1787500 GCF_062004578.1 Staurois parvus
ACGCACTGACATTTTCCCCCCTTTTTTGGGGGGAAAAAAGTGCGTCTTATGGAGCGAAAAATACGGTATATATTTTTTTTCCATACTGTCACCAGTCAGTGTCCCTGTTCACCGCTATGCCAGTTATATGATGACGCTGTACTGCACTGGTGACAGTATGTAAAAAAAAAAAAAAATAGTAAAATTTTTTTTTTTTCATTTTTCGAAAAATGACAAAAAATACAACTTCAAAAAACTCACCATTCCTCTTATGAAGTACGTCAGACTGTCTACTCTGCAAAAAGGGGTCATTTGGGGATATCTGTACTATTCTGACTTTCTTGGACCTCAAGAAATTAGATTGGCTGTCAGTACTCCAGGATTGATCAATTTTCAGATCTATACCGTAGTTTGTGAACTCTATAACTTTCCTACAAACTAAATAATACATCCTAATTTGGGTTATTTTCACCAAAAACATGTAGCAGAATACAGTGGGGATCGAAAGTTTGGGCACCTTAGCTAAAAATTTGCATTAATGTGCATAAAGAAGCCAAGGAAAGATGGAAAAATCTCCAAAAAGGCATCAAATTACAGATTAGACATTCTTATATGTCAACAAAAGTTAGATTTTATTTCCATCATTTACACTTTCAAAATAACAGAAAACAAAAAAATGGCGTCTGCAAAAGTTTGGGCACCCTGCAGAATTTATAGCATGCACTGCCCCCTTTGCAAAGCTGAGACCTGCCAGTGTCATGGATTGTTCTCAATCATCATCTGGGAAGACCAGATGATGTCAATCTCAAAGGTTTTAAATGCCCAGACTCATCTGACCTTGCCCCAACGATCAGCACCATGGGTTCTTCTAAGCAGTTGTCTAGAAAACTGAAACTGAAAATAGTTGACGCTCACAAAGCTGGAGAAGGCTATAAGAAGATAGCAAAGCGTTTTCAGATGTCAATATCCTCTGTTCGGAATGTAATTAAGAAATGGCAGTCATCAGGAACAGTGGAAGTTACAGCAAGATCTGGAAGACCAAGAAAAATATCAGACAGAACAGCTCACAGGATTGTGAGAAAAACAATTCAAAACCCACGTTTGACTGCACGATCCCACCAGAAAGATCTGGCAGACACTGGAGTTGTGGTACACTATTCACTATAAAGAGATACTTGTACAAATATGGTCTTCATGGAAGAGTCATCAGGAGAAAACCTCTTCTACGTCCTCACCACAAAAATCATCATTTGAACTTTGCAAATGAACATATAGACAAGCCTGATGCATTTTGGAAACAAGTTCTGTGGACCGATGAGGTTAAACTTGAACTTTTTGGCCGGAATGAGCAAAGGTACGTTTGGAGAAGAAGGGGCACAGAATTGAATGAAAAGAACCTCTGTCCAACTGTTAAGCATGGGGTTGGATCAATCATGCTTTGGGGTTGGGCGTAAACTGAAGGTTTTGCCATGGCCTTCACAATCTCCTGACCTCAACATAATTGAAAATCTATGGATAGACCTTAAAAGAGCAGTGCGTGACAGACAGCCCAGAAATCTCAAAGAACTGGAAGACTTTTGTAAGGAAGAATGGGCAAAGATACCGCAAACAAGAATTGAAAGACTCTTGGCTGGCTACAAAAAGCGTTTACAAGCTGTGATACTTGCCAAAGGGGGCAGTACAAGATATTAACTCTGCAGGGTGCCCAAACTTTTGCAGATGCCATTTTTTTGTTTTCTGTTATTTTGAAAGTATAAATGATGGAAATAAAATCTAACTTTTGTCGACATATTATAAGAATGTCTAATCTGTAATTTGATGCCTTTTGGAGATTTTTCCATCTTTCCTTGGCTTTTTTATGCACATTAATACAAATTTTTAGCTGGGGTGCCCAAACTTTCGATCCCCACTGTACATCTTGGCCTAAATTTATGAACAATTATTTATTTGTAAACTTTTACAACAGAAACAAAGAAAAACGTGTTTTTTTCAAAATGTTTGGTCTTTTTTTGTTAATTTAGCAAAAAATAAAACCCCCAGCGGTGATTAAATACCACCAAAAGAAAGCTCTAGTTGTGTGAAGAAAATGATAAAATGTTAGTTTGGGTACAATGTTGTATGACCGCGCAGCTGTCATTCAAAGTGTGAGAGCGCTGAAACGTGAAAACTGGCCTGGGCAGGAAGGTGTAAAATTGCCCGGTATTGAAATGGTTAAGAAGATGAGAGAGTTCTGTAATTGGCATTATAGGTAGACCAACTATGAGAGACAAAATGAGAAAAAAAATCCAGACAATCACATTGGCTGATTTGGAAAGACTTATTTTCCACCATAATTTGCAAATAATTATTTGGTCAATATCAAAAGTTCATCTCAATAATTTGTTATATATCCTTTGTTGGCAATGACAGAGGTCAAATGTTTCTTGTAAGTCTTCACAAGGTTGGCACACACCGTTGCTGGTATGTTGGCCCATTCCTCCATGCAGATCTCCTCTAGAGCAGTGATGTTTTGGGGCTGTCACAGGGTTAAAAGTTGGCTCCAGTGCTAGCTGGACAGACTGACAGCTCTGAGCTCCAAGATGTTGATAGGGAGTTTAGTCTGTTTTCTTGACCATGTTACCTGAATTGTCAAGGATTGAAAGACTCCTCAGCCTGGCTTGTGTCTATTAAGTATGAACTTTCAACTGTAGGGGAGAAAAAATTTGCCCACTGTTTAAGTTGCAATGGTAATCCACCAAGGAATTTCTTGCTCGAGTAGATAAGCGTATGGCTAGATGCAGGGAAAGACCCAGCTTTTCAATGCCAATGTCAGGGACCCCAGTGTTTGCCGCGATCGCGCACGGGTCTGCGCATGCGCAGTGTGCCCGGCCGCCCTAGCGTGTGAGCATTGGGACCAGGGCACCTGTGATTGCAGCGGCACTCGCGATCCCGGGCGAGAGCCTGGCACCAATCAGGGTGCAGGGCGCCCTATTTAAAACAGATTAGGACTGTGTGTAATTGCCGTATGGTCTTACCTGTTTCCTGAAGTTCCTGAATAGTAGATTGTCTTGTTACCGACCCTGCCTGACCCTGATTTGCTGTCTGTCTCCTGTCCTGATCCCTGGCTTGTCTGACCATTCTCCTGCTTAACCCTGCACGTCCTGTTCTCGTTACCAAACCCGGCTTGTGACCTGTTTATCCCTCTGCCTGCTGATTTTGTACCACGCCGCCACCACCGTTACCGACCCGGTCTGCCTGACGCTGCTCTGGTTACCTCCTCACATCAGACTCTCACCTGCTATACACCTCCAACGGTGCTTCTAGCACAGCTGGGTGAACCCAGGGGCCGCGACCTGGTCTCAGCCTGCTCCAAGTCCATCCCCACCATCAGGGGCCCTGGTGAACAAGCAGCTTGGGGCTTAGATTCCGCGCCCTGGGGGATTCCGGTCTGTGGAGCCCTAGAGGCTACCGCTGTAGGATCCCTAATAGAACCATACGGCCATGACAGAGTCTGGAGGAGGACACTCACCCTGGGGAGGTGATGGGCCAACATCTGGCGGCACTCACACGAGCGGTAAAGACACTGGAAGAGGGATACAAGCACCTGGAGGGACAGGTTCAGAGCTTGGCCGCACCGGCACCCACATCGGGCACAGTGGGGACGCCTCCCGCCACGGGTTCAGCAGGGCCTTGCACTGGAGCAGCATTTTCCATTCCTCCGCCAGAACCAAGAGTACCAACCCCTGAGCGGTTCAATGGGGACCGAGGGAAGTTTAGGGCCTTCCAGAACTCCTGCCAGCTGTACTTTGACCTGCAACCCCGGACCTTCTCTTCAGAATCGGTGAAGGTGGGATTTGTTGTATCCCTGTTGCAGGGTGAACCTCAGGGATGGGCCCATCGTCTGATGGAGGCCCACCACCCACATTTGAATACCATAGCCACTTTCTTTAAGGCAATGGCACAGCTGTACGATGATCCGCATCGAGCAGCCCTCTATTCCCTACAACAGGTACGTCGGGCTGCGGAGGATTATGCTGCTGAGTTTAGGCGTTGGAGTGGAGATACGCAATGGAACAACGCAGCCTTACGCCACCAATTCCGGTTGGGATTGTCGGAACCGCTAAAAGGACGAGTTAGAAAGAATAGGAGTCCCTGACTACTCGGAGGGCCTAATACAGCGGACCATCCAAAATCAATCGCAGATTGTGGGAAAGGAGACAGGAGAGATCCAGCCAGGGGCAAAGAACCTCATGGATGCTGCCAAGGGTACCAGTCATGCCAAGGGTCAGTGTCGGCAATCGGAGTACAGAGCCGTCAGAGGGAGCCGAGCCCATGCAACTCGGCTTGATGCGGCCTTACCTTTTGACAGAGGAACGACAGAGGCGTCGGCCTAACAACCTGTGTCTGTACTGCGGAGCAGCGGGTCATATGGTGCGCTCCTGTCCGGAGAAATACTGTAAGTCCTCCTCTATATCTACTGTGTGCGCAGGCAACCCCACTCACTTGGCTGTGCCTCTGTCGTTTCTGCTCCCCGGAAGAAACACACAGGTGACGGCTATTATTGACTCCGGGGCATGTAGCTGCTTTGTCGATCTCGGTTTTGCTACCCAGCATCAGATACCGTTACTCGCCAAAGAGCATGGTTTGAATATTTTCTTGGTGGATTGGTCTCAGATAAAATCGGGGACAGAAAATCGGGAGACCCCTCCTATACACATCACGGTGGCGGGGCATCACCAGGAGCTCCTCCGTTTGGACGCCATGGCATCCCCCCTATTTCCAGTTATTCTGGGGCTCCCCTGGCTACGAGCTCACGACCCCCAAATTGACTGGAAGACCGGGTCAGTCCAGTTCCCCTCACGATACTGTCAGGAACATTGTTTATCTAGGTTATCACTAGATACCCCGGCCCTATTAGCTGTAAGCCCTGATGCCGAATTAGCCCAAATTGTGCCTGCGGCCTATCATCAATTCCTGGATGTGTTCAGTCCACGGGGGTAGAGGTTCTTCTCCCACATCGGGCATATGATTGTCCCATCGATCTGCTCCCGGGTTCTGAAATCCCTTTTGACCGCATTTTCCCACTATCAGAACAGGAGCTAGGGGCATTAAAAGAATACATTGACGTAAGCCTCCGGAAGGGATTTATTCACCCTTCCACATCACCGGCCGGGGCAGGGATTTTCTTTGTCGAGAAAAAAGACCGATCACTGAGACCTTGTGTTGACTACAGGGACCTCAATAAAATTACGGTCAAAAACCGCTACCCCCTTCCTTTGGTCCCAGAGTTGTTTCAGAGGTTGAAGACAGCATCCATCTTTTCTAAACTGGATCTCAGGGGTGCCTATAACCTGGTACGAATACGGGAGGGGGATGAGTGGAAAACGGCGTTTCGCACCCGGTTCAGGCATTTTGAGTGTCTAGTTATGCCTTTCGGGTTATGTAATGCGCCAGCCACCTTTCAGCACTTTGTCAATTACATTTTCAGGGATTTCCTTGACATTTTTGTAATCGTTTACCTGGACGACATTTTGATATTCTCCTCGTCTTTGAAGGCACATCGGGGACATGTTAGGAGCGTGCTGGAATGTCTCCGTCAGCATGGACTCTACGCTAAAGCTAAGAAATGTGGTTTTAAGCAAGAAAGCATCTAATTTCTTAGTCTAATTATCTCCACCACGGGGATAGCTACGGATCCTCAGAAAATCTCGGCCATCCTGGAATGGCCTGCCCCCACGGATAAGAAGGGAGTTCAGAGGTTTTTTGGGTTTGCCAACTTTTATAGAAAATTTATAAAGAACTTTTCTGGCCTGGTAGCACCCATTACCCAGCACACCAAGGTGGGAGTACGTTTCCAATGGACCCCAGCAGCACAGGCAGCTTTTGAGGCATTGAAAAGGCTGTTCACAATGGCTCCCATTCTGAGCCACTGTCAGGGATCCTACCGTGGTAGCCTCTAGCGCTCCACAGACTGGATTCCCCCAAGGCGCGGAATCTAAGCCCCTACCTGCTTGTTCACCAGGGCCCCTGATGGTGGGGATGGATTTGGAGCAGGCTGAGACCAGGTCGCAGCCCCTGGGTTCACCCAGCTGTGGTAGAAGCACCGATGAAGGTGTATAGCAGGTGAGAGTCTGATGTGAGGAGGTCACAAGAGCAGCGTCAGGCAGGCCGGGTCGGTAACAGTGGTGGCGGCGTGGTACAAAATCAGCAGGCAGAGGGATAAACAGGTCACGAGCTGGGTTCGTTAACAGATCAGAACGTGCAGGGTTAAGCAGGAGAATGGTCAGACAAGCCAGGGATCAGAACAGGAGATAGACAGCAAATCAGGGTCAGGCAGGGTCGGCAACAAGACAATCTACTAATCGGTAACTTCAGGAAACAGGTAAGACCATACGGCAATTCAATGCAGTCCTAACATGTTTTAAATAGGGCGCCCTGTGCCCTGATTGGTGCCAGGCTCGCGCCCTAGATCGCGAGAGCGCATGCACGAGTGCCGCTGCAATCGCGGGTGCCCTGGTCCCAATGCTTGCACGCTAGTGCGGCTGGGCACACTGTGCATGCGCAGACCCGAGCACGATCACGGCAACCACTGGGGTCCCTGACAGCCACCCTGATGCATCATTGCCCTATATACTATAGGTCGACGCATTAGAAGTGGCTGTAGGGGCGGTGTTGTCACAGAGGGTAGGGGCCAAGGAGCTAATGCACCCAGTGGCCTTCTTTTCTAGGAAACTCTCCCCTTCGGAAAGGAACTATGATATCGGAGACCGGGAATTACTGGCCATTAAGACAGCTCTGGAGGAATGGCGATATCTGTTAGAGGGAGCCCTACATCCCATTCTGGTCTATACCGACTATAAAAACCTTAAGTACTTGAAAAACAGCTAAACGCCTCCGTCCACGCCAGGCCAGATGGGCACTGTTCTTTGCAAGGTTTAATCTCTATATAGCTTATCGTCCTGGGTCAAAGAACACTAAGCCAGATGCTCTTTCCCGGATGTTTGAGGACCCTAGAGAGACACCCCAGCCAGACACCATCCTGCCAGCAGGTAGCTTCCTACTGCTTCAATCTGAGCTGTTGTCTAAACTGCAGGCTGCATCTATCCGGGTTCCTGACCTGCCTGGGGTCTCCTTACAGAACAAGGAAGGTCTTTTCTGGAGGGGGGAACAGATCTTGGTACCCAAGGAGGCCCAGTCCCTGGTGTTAGGTTACTGCCATGACCATCCCCTAGCGGGGCACTTTGGGATACATAAGACTATAGATCTGGCACGACACACATTTTGGTGGCCAAACATGGCCAAGGATTGTGAAGCGTACGTGAGAGCTTGCCCCATCTGCAACCGGAATAAACCTACCAGAGACAAGGCCTGGGGCCTATTGAGACCTTTACCAATACCTGACCGACCCTGGAGTATGATCTCCTTAGATTTTATTGTAGAATTGCCACCCTCGCAAGATCACACCGTGATCTTTGTGGTAGTGGATCACCTTTCTAAGATGGCCCATTTCCTTCCACTAGCCAAGACACCATCTGCCTCCGAAACAGTCCAAGTGTTCATTGAAGAGATTGTGAGACTTCACGGAGTGCCAAGAGAGATTGTCTCGGACCGGGGAGTGCAATTTACATCCAGATTCTGGAAAGCGCTATGTGAGGGGTTGGAGATTAAGTTATCTTTCTCGTCTGCATATCACCCCCAGACAAAACGAGCAGACAGAGCGAACCAATCAGACGCTCGAGCAATATCTGAGATGTTATACATCATTCCTGCAGGATGACTGGCTGACACTTCTACCAATGGCAGAATTCGCATATAATAATGCAAACCATTCCGCCACCAACCAATCCCCATTCTTTGCCAATTATGGGTTCCACCCTACCTTCCTGCCAGACCTGGTTCCAGAGAACTCAGTCCCGGCAGCCCAGGACACCTTAGAATTCTTTACTACCAATAACAAGTTATTACAGGAAACAATGGCTAAGGCCCAAGAAGACAGTAAAAGGTTCTGTGACAGGAGGAGAAAGGGAGAATTGGTTATACACCCTGGGGATTGGGTTTGGTTGTCAACAGCCAACCTAAAACTGACATGCCCATCTAGAAAATTGGCACCCAAATTTGTGGGACCCTTCCAAGTAGAACGCAAGGTTAATGAAGTGTCATTTAAACTGTCTCTCCCCGAATCTCTCAAGATACATCCAGTTTTCCACATATCGTTAAAACCTGCAGTTCCAGACCCCTTTTTAGACCGCAGGTCTAGACCTCCAGAAGCCATAGATATCAACGGGGAGGAAGAATTCGAGGTGGAGGCAATTTTGGATTGTAGGAAGAGGGGTGGTCAGGTGCAGATTGTCTTGTTGCCGACCCTGCCTGACCCTGATTTGCTGTCTGTCTCCTGTCCTGATCCCTGGCTTGTCTGACCATTCTCCTGCTTAACCCTGCACATCCTGATCTCGTTACCGAACCCGGCTTGTGACCTGTTTATCCCTCTGCCTGCTGATTTTGTACTACGCTGCCACCACCGTTACCGACCCGGTCTGCCTGACGCTGCTCTTGTTACCTCCTCACATCAGGCTGTCACCTGCTATACACCTCCAACGGAGCTTCTACCACAGCTGGGTGAACCCAGGGGCCGCGACCTGGTCTCGGCCTGCTCCAAGTCCATCCCCACCATCAGGGGCCCTGGTGAACAAGCAGGTTGGGGCTTAGATTCTGCGCCCTGGGGGATTCCGGTCTGTGGAGCCCTAGAGGCTACCGATGTAGGATCCCTAACAGCCAATACAATATTTAGGTGAAGAGATCCTGAATGGAAATGGGATGAATGGTACTGCCTCCAAAAGGAAGCCACTGTTAGATCCAGAACTCCCATGGCAAACCTCACTGTGGAATTTTGTTTTGATTTCAGTTGCTGAGCATGAGCTCAGAGAGAGAACTTTATTTTCTGGAAGAAAGACCTTTGCCTGGGATGTATCCAAGATCAGACTCATGTATTCTAGGAACAGGGAGGGCTGGAAAGCAGATTTCTATTTGTTGATACCCAGCCTAAGGTGAGAACGTTGCCTAGATACCCTGTCACATGGATGCCTTGAGTTCTGAAAAGGACAACCAAAAGGTGCTAAGAATGAGACAAGAAATTGCTGAGGTGGTGGATTAATTGGAACATACAGATAGACAACTTATATGTCTATGTATGACATGTGTTCTGGTCTCAGAGAGGTAATAGCTGACCTTACAGATTCCATACGAAAGTCTGGAATCTAAAAAGGAATTTGTTGAAGAATTTTAATTCCATTGTAGGTTGCATACCTCCATTGGGCTTTAGCATCATGAACAGGTTTGAATAAAATCAGTTGAATTTGTCCTGTGGCGGTACGGGTAAAATAACTCCCTGGGACAAGAGGTAGTTTGAGGCCTTTTGGAAATCTAACTGGACACCTTTTGGTTGATCTGAAAGAAGAAAGATGTGAGTTGGTAGAATGTTGAACTCCACCTTGTAAAGCACCTATTGAACCCGAAAGTCTCTAAATGATTGATCCAGTGATGATATCATCTGCCCACCTCTCAATCAGAGGAAGTTTTGTATTCATTCAAAAAAATACAAAGCTCACTGTGAAAGGCTGAGCAGAGCACAGCCAGACTCAGTTTTGTTCCAGGTGTGGGAAGGGAAGTTACCATCCCACTGCCAGAGCACTTTCTGAAAGTGCACCAAAACTCCTGCATGCAGTAGTTTTTGGTGTGCTTTTAGAAATGCACCACACGTGCAGGATATAACAGAAGTCTATGGCAAAGCGCAGCTAACCCAGGAAAGTCACAGATGCACTGCGCTGCACCCGCAGTGCAGGAAAACCGCAAAGCATCAGTGTGAAAGCAGCCTTATTGGGGACCCAGAACAGTAAGGGTTCATTTACATTTGTAGTTTGGTAGGTGGTAAAACCACATGTTTAGCTGCAGTGGTCAGGGGTGTACATGTCGCAACCGCAGCAGGAGTTATGCACCGCCATGGTTGGTGGGTATAGCCCAAACATGACCCATTCAAGTGAATGAGGCCACTCTGCAAGTGCCCTTCAAGCTTGTGCAGTTCAGCAAAGGGTTAAAGCAGGCAGCATTGAGTTGCTTTCTTACCACCTGCTTTAACCCCCTGGACCCCACAGAAGCATGAAGTTGCAGGGCACTTGAAGAATGGCCCCATTTACTTGAATGGGTCGCAATTGGCAGGCGGTAGCACCTAGTAAAAGCAACAGGCGGTTTAATTCCTGCTGTGGCATGTGTACATCTTTGGCTGCTGCCTCAGCAGTTAGAGGGGGTAGGGACTGGGGGCGGTAACCGAGACTCAACAGCAGGGTTTTGCCACCCCCCAAACATATGTGAACGAGCTCTAAGGGTGCCGCTACCGAATGCAACTAAGGGCTTATTAACCTCCCTAGCGGTATGATGTCTATTTCTGTGCTCAAAGCGGTACATTGTTTTCAATGGAAATATGTTTTTTATTGTAGGTCTGTAATTCTTAGGAATAACTCTCTGAAATCTGTTTAAACAAGAGTCTAGTAGACATCCTTGGTGCAATAAAGTTTCATTAAATTAGAATATAATAAAAAATTAAATAATGTAATCAAATCAAGCACACAGAACTCTGTCCAAACATTATTATATAGACACTGCATATTCTAGAAAACATCACGGGTGTGGTATATTTTGAAACACGGGACTACATAAAGTCAGACATCGCAATCAGGATAGTGGAACCTTGTTTCCTTGCGGATTTTTCTTCCACTCATCTCGCCAAGAGCAACATACCAAGCACATCCATGTAGGTGCTACCTTTTTTTGGGTTGGTGGGATGTGGTTCATAAAAGGATGTCCAGTCAGGCGTTCTGGGTTGACAACTCCCACAGCACATCGTCCAGATCTACCCAGACACACTGATGGTGTTTGATGCTTGAGGAAAATGGATTCCGCAACTTTACAATTAAAGTCCGCATGAACCACATGCTTGTCACTGTTTTTGCGGAATAGAATTCCACAAGCACTGTTCCTGAAGATTTTTGTAGTATTTCCTCTGCTGCTTTCTCATAGCCAGACTCCTTCCATAAGAAAGGTTACAAGGACAAAACTATCAACAGCATAAATACAGCCTTGAGAACCCGAAGAAAAAATCTACTTCAGTACAAGGAGAAAAAAAAAAACAAACAACAGTGTACCTCTAGTAACCACATACAACCCAGCACTAGAAGGAATAAGAAAAATAATCAAAGGAAACTTCCTTCTGATTATGATGTCACAAATAATGGAAGCAAACCCTGCAATAAGAAATGCTGCAAACTGTGCAACTAAATCAATCCATCAAAAAGTGTCAGACACTCAAAAGGGATCTTCAATATCTCCAGCTCATACAGCTGCACCTCTAGTAATGTTGTGTACCTTATCCAGTGCAGAAAATGTAGCAAAGGATCTTATGTTGGCGAAACAGGACAGAAGTTGCAAACAAGGATGAATTTGCACAGACATACCATCAAGGAACATAAAGAAGATGACCTTTGCACACCTGTGGGACACCATTTCACACACACGCACAACCAGACCACACTTTGGGAGACCTCAATATTTTAGTTCTTAAAAGAAATTTAAAATCTATTCAGGAAAGAAAAACATTTGAACTGAGAATAATTCTATTTGACACAAGAGATAACGGCCTGAATTTGGACATGGGATTCCTCAATCATTATCCAACAGTTTTATGACCATCAGCTCAAGCATGACTGCCTCTGCTAGTGTTGTCTCCCCCCCCCCCCAGATTTTGCTTTTGCTGTGTCTTATCTCTGTTTTTTTTCCCATCCCCTACATCTCTTCTAACATTCTGCTAAATGTTTATTTCAGTACTGCTTAGACCTTCCCCAAAAGCTTGTCCTCAAAATTGTAGGTTAGTGCAAATAAAAAAAGTATCACGGACAGTACTCAATTGTTCCTGTCATAGCCAGATAGAATGTCATAGCTTGGTCAGCTCTGTGGACACCTCCCCATGGTGCTGTTGTAGTCAATAACAACCTGCAGCTTCTGGATGTTTTTCCCACCTTTTGTTTGTACCATCACTGTGGAGGCATTGTGAATGGTATTCATTAGGCACACATCCTTCTTGTCCCGCCATCTCAGTGCAATCATTTTGCCTTTCTGCCAGGCAACTAATTCTCCTGACTTCAGTTTGTTTTTTTGCAAACATAGATGGCAGGTTGCGCCGGTTAGACCAAACAATTCCATATGCATTAGTTTTGTGCTGAAGAAGAACCTCAAAGTTCTGGAGAGGTGTAGAAATTGTCCGTCGTTACACCGTAGCCTTGGTTTAGCAGAGGCTCAATCAGTGACAGGATGGAAGATGTTGCCATTCTGTAGTTGCTGTACTTGGGATCAAATTTTGTTCCTTTGCCGGGGTATATAACTGTGTTCCATATGTAGCCGGTAGAGGATTTGCACAACAGGTAGGATTTGACACCAAATCGTGCTCTCTTGGATGCGATATACTGTATCCAGCTGAGCCTTCCTTTGTAGGCCATTAGACTTTCGTCTATGCTCGTGTCTCTCTGGCACATAGCTCTGCTGGAAATTTCTGACAATTATTTGGGAGACTTCCCAAATTGTTTTTTAGCTTGGGAGCCGGATGAGTTGTTTCATCAAAATCCTCATTGTTTGCGAAGTGCAAAAATTTCATAAGGGAAAAGCTGTACTCCGACATGACTGTGCCAAAGAACGGCGTGGCGAGCATTTTGTTGGTGGTCCAGTACCACTTCTGCAGCGGTTTCCCCACCACTCCTTGCAGAATAATTAGGCAGAGAAACAGCCAAATGTCCTCTTTGGTCACAGGTTCCCACTTTCTGCTTCCTGAAAACCTGCTGTGTGGAGCAGCTAGTTGTTGCGCTGCGTACCTATTTGTCTCCGTCACGATAATTTCAATAACCTCATCAGTCAAAAACAATTCTAAGTACACAAAGGGGTTGTCACCTTCAACGTGGACTTTCATACCATGTGCACCGGTAAACGGAAATCTTGGTGGCGTACCACAATCAATAATGCACCACATGTGCAGATCATTCACTTCAATCTCAGATTCGCCGCTGTCTTCACTGTCGGTGTCTGAAGACAAATCGCCACATGAGTTGCTATCACTCAATTCAAGTAGCTCCTCACTGTCAGTTTGCTAGCTCATCGTAAACCGCTTTGGCGCTAGCGAGATGCTTTTTGGAAGCCATGAGTGCAAAACCATTTTTAGTCACAGAAACTGAAAAACTGTACTATGGATATATCTGAGGTAAAGTTACAATGTATGCACTAGAGTAACACTTTATTTTGACACTGGTCTATTTTTATAACTCCCGCAAGCCCCGCCCCCCGACGGCTCAGCATGGCTGGCTCACACTGATCAGCGCGAAATACCAGGGAAGCAGACAGGGGATGGACGGAGGGGATGGCTGCATGTGGCTCAGGACCTTGGACTTGCTCCTCTGAATAGCAATACAAGTGTGTTTAACAGGTGGTGAGGAGGCAATATTTTACCTCATCACCACCCGATTTAAACCCATGATTACATGCAATACATGTGATTGCTACCAAAACATGGTCCTAAACTACAGGATCACCTTGGTGGTTTGTTGCCCCAGCCAATTAGCTGCCATTTGACTAAAGTTGCAGCGAGAACTGATTGCAGGGCTGGGCCTAAAAGAGAAAGAGTAAAGAAAGCCTTTAAAACAGACCACTCTTTAGTGAACTTGTTTTTTTCACTGGATAGGCAAAGCTTTTGGAGGAGTAAAAATCTTCTCTTGAATGACCCAAACATAGCTTTTCCATTAAATTTGCTTTTGGACGGGTACAGTCTTAACAAGTATGTACAGCCAACATTTCATATTTCTGATATGTGCTTACTGTACCATGTACTTGTATGAAAAAGTATCCTGTTCCCTTTGTACTGTTTTTGTGTGAAATCCCAGGTGTTCCTGTCAGTTTGATAATCAAACTTGTCCTGACACCCCTTTCCCTGCACAGCCTTTTAGTGGGAAGATCAGTGTGCTGCTGTTTCTCCTCCATCGCGCTTATGTAGCCAAGAACAGAGGAAATGTGATCTCTTCTAAAAGGGGGGGGGGGGGGGGGGAATTGTTTATAATTTTTTTTAATAACTTTACACAAACGGTTTTCCTGGTAGTAAAGCCACTTTTTTGTTTTTTATTACCTATAGATAAGGCTATAATACCTATGGGTACAGTAAATGTGAGACATTTATTTTTGCAGCAGCCGATAACATCACCTGCACATGCACGCTGAAGGAACAGCATACCCTTCAGAGCTCTGTGCTGCAGCCGTGACTCCCACGAGCGGGAGTGATGTCATCATGGCCCAGCCATTCATATGGCTGAAGCCTGCGAACCCAGAAGGAAGAAGCTGGAGGGCTTTGGTCTCAGGTAATTCTGTCAATGCGCTAGTATGTGTAGCCTCATCTAACATGGCTTCTATAGCTTCCTCATTCCCGTCTCTTTCCGTCTCATTTAGGGCAGGCATTAGTATTTTGTAGCCCTGGACAGAGATGACTGCTGTTAGTTCTCCAAAGGACTGTGAAAGATGCAGAGAAGTTTGCTTTCGTCAGATAGGTTGCTTGTTTCATGCCAGCTATAGAAATAGAATTTAATGCAGACTGGTGTTAACATTTGCTCCTGCTCCGGTGCAAGGGAACTCAGAGTAGCATGAGAAATATAAAGTAAGTGAATAAGCAACAGCATGGGTATAGAACATCCTGTAGGGAATCCCCATGGCATAAGAGCAGGAAAAATGCCTGACTACCTTTTAAAGGCTCTAGCTGGAAGTAGTGGCAAAGTATGCGACCAGTGGTGTGATATGAAACTTGGCCTTCTACATGAAACGGAGCTCTGAGTGGCTGAATTTGGGTGCCAAGTTTATTATTATTATACAGTATTTATAAAGCACCAATGGTTCACTCAGCACTGTACATTAAAAAGGGGGACAGAACATGTGACAGAACAATACCAGTACAATGCAAAACATGAGGGGATCGAGGGCCCTGCTCTTTCGAGCTTACAATCTAGGAGGGAGGGGATGGTGGCACAGGAGGAGATAGCTGTGGGGGATGGAGTAATAGGAAGAGTGGAGGAGGTCGGCAAGTTAGCAGGGGGTGGGGTAGGCTTCCCTGAAGAGATGGGTTTGCAGGGTGCGCCTAAAGGAGGGGAGAGTAGGTGATAATCTGATGGGTTGGGGCAGTGAGTTCCAGAGGATGGTGACACCCTGGAGAAGTCCTGGAGGCGGGCATGGGAGGAGGAGACCAGGGAACTAGAGAGAAGGAGGTCTTGTGAGGAGCGGAGTGCGCGTGCTGGGCAGTACTTGGAAATTAGGTCAGTGATGTACATATATCATACACCATGCCGCACTTAAATAGGTCAATCAGTATCCTTAATGAATATCTGCATAGCGTCTCTGCTTGCAGGAAGAAACAGGTATTCCACAATATTACAAATTGGTGATGAATCGTGACAAAATATTAGATTATCATATGGTGACTTCGGTGGTAAGTGTAGCTGTAGAATGCACTAACCAGATAGCGCTTAGTATTGCGCATGTAGTAGATGGAATTAGGTCATCTGAGGTTGGACATCTAGTATTCAAATCTGTTGAGAAACACCTCCAGGAATATTGGTATTGCAGCCAGTATAACCTGAGTATTGTGATCCAAATCCACCAGGGGGAGCCGGCGATCAAGATGTCATCAGAGATCCACAGTTAAAAATCACAAGCATGTAAGGTGTAGCAGGAATCTTCCAGAAGGTGCCACTGGTTAGTATGTCATCCTCACGGCTCTTAAAAAGGTGGGCTCAAAAGGAAAAAGAGCCCAAGCACAAAAAGTTCCATAGTGCAACACTGCTTTATTAGAATTGTGAATCAAAATAAACAATAGTACCACTTACACTATCTATTGCCAATTGGCATCTGGCCAGATGAAGCATCCACGTGGAGAGGTTACTGAGAGCAACTTCCTGACATGTTTCGTGCGATAGCACGTTATCAAAGGATAACGTCCTTTGATAACGTGCTATCGCACGAAACATGTCAGGAAGTTGCTCTCAATAAACTATTGTTTATTTTGATTCACAATTCTAATAAAGCAGTGTTGCACTATGGAACTTTTTGTGCTTGGGCTCTTTTTCCTTTGAGCCCACCTTTTTAAGAGCCCTGAGGATGACATACTAACCAGTGGCACCTTCTGGAAGATTCCTGCTACACCTTACATGTTTGTGATTTTTAACTGTGGATCTCTGATGACATCTTGACCGCCGGCTCCCCCTGGTGGATTTGGATCGCAATACTCGGGTTATACTGGCTGCAATACCAATATTCCTGGAGGTGTTTTTCAACAGATTGGAATACTAGATGTCCAACCCCAGATGACCTAATTCCATCTACTACATGCGCAATACTAAGCGCTATCTGGTTAGTGCATTCTACAGCTACACTTACCACCGAAGTCACCATATGATAATCTAATATTTTGTCACGATTTATCACCAATTTGTAATATTGTGGAATACCTGTTTCTTCCTGCAAGCAGAGACGCTATGCAGATATTCATTAAGGATACTGATTGACCTATTTAAGCGCGGCATGGTGTATGATATATGTGTGTTATAGAAGGTTTTTGAGGTGATTACCTTTCATGCCAGCTGCTCCTACCATATAGATCTAGCGCTTGTTCTTTCGCTGATATTTCAGGTCAGTGATGTAGTTCGGGGCAGTATGGTGGACAGCTTTGTATGTCAGTGTTAGGATTTTGAATTTGATCCGTTGCGCAATTGGAAGCCAGTGGAGGGATTGGCAGAGGGGGGTGGCGGAAATGGAGCGGTTGGAAAGGTGAATGAGTCTGGCAGCCGTATTCAGGATCGACTGAAGCGGGGATAGCCAGCAGCGAGGCAGGCCAGTGAGGAGGGAGTTGCAGTAGTTGAGTCGTGATATGATGAGGGAGTGGATGAGCTGTTTAGTGGTTTCTGGGGTTAGGAACGTGCGTATTTTGGCGATGTTGCGGAGGTGGAGTCTGCACGAGTTTGTTAAAGATTGGACTTGGGGCTGGAAGGATAGGTTGGAGTCCGGAATGACACCAAGTATTCTGGCCTGCAGGGCGGGTTTGATGGTGGAATTTTTGGATGTGATGGAGAAGTCAGTGGGGGGTGGTGTCCGGGCTGGGGGGAAGACAAGAAACTCTGTTTTGGAGAGATTCAGTTTAAGGAAATGGAGCGACATCCAGTCCGATATGTCGCTCAGTAGGTGTGTGATTCGGGCGGAGACTGAGGGGGTGAGGTGGGGGGTTGAGAGAGAGATTTGTGTGTCGTCGGCATAGAGGTGGTAGTTGAAGCCGTGAGAGTGTATGAGTTGGCCAAGGGAGGAGGTATAGATAGAAAAGAGAAGGGGCCCGAGGACAGAGCCTTGAGGGACCCCAACAGAGAGGAGGAGTGAGGGGGAGGTGGTAGCATTATAGGTAACGCTGAAGGAGCGTTGTGACAGCTAGGATGAGAGCCAGGAGAGAGCAGAATCTCTGAGGCCGAGGGAGTGTAGTTTTTTGAGGAGGAGGGGGTGGTCGACTGTGTTGAAGGCCGCAGAGAGGTCAAGGAGTAGGAGCACTGAATAGTGGCCATTAGCTTTGGCGGTTAGCAGGTCGTTGGAGAGTTTGAGTAAGGCAGTTTCGGTGGAGTGTAGGGGACGGAAGCCGGACTGTAGGGGATCGAGGAGGTTTTTGTCGTTGAGGTGAGAGCTTAGGCGGGTGTAGACTAGGCGCTCGAGGAGTTTAGATGTAAATGGGAGCAGGGAGATGGGTCTGAGGTTGTTTGGGTCATTGGGGTCCAGGGAGGGCTTTTTAAGTATGGGGGTGATGTGTGCATGTTTCAGAGGGGAGGGGAAAGTGCCAGAGGAGAGGGAGAAATTAAAGATGTGGGTGAGGGAGCGTAGGATGGAGGGGGAGGGAGGTCGTAGGAGTTGGATCCAGGAGGCCGGTATATCACAGCAATCTTCAGGGGGGTTGGGGAGAATAGTCGGACGCAGTGGGCCTCGAAGGAGGAGAAGGATAGGGAGGGGGGGTTTGGGAGGACTCGGAAGGTGATCTGCGGTGACAGGAGCAGACCAGCCCCACCACCTTTACGACCGTTAGGCCTGGGTGAGTGGGTCCAGGTGAGACCTCCGTAGGAGAGTGCAGCAGGGGAGGTAGAGTCAGTGGCCTGGATCCAGGTTTCCGTAATCGCTAGGAGGTTGAGGGAGCATTTAAACAGTTTACACTGTAAAGTGAATTCATTCTAAACATAGCTCTGGTTTTTACAGCAACTTTCAAAGATACAGGGTGACCCTGTCTTACCTGTTTCTGACAAATCGACTCTATATAAAGTCCAGGATTAATCCATCATGGTGAGCATCTTCAGGGACCGGGTTCAATAGCGATTAACCGTGTTCCTGAACCCGTATAGCACCCTGCAGCTGACTACAACGCACTGTAATAAATTCCCAGGTAGGCATCCCTTGGAGGACCCAGTTTTTCCAGTGTTCCATCACATGAAGGTACACGTTTACAACCCAGGGTCGAAGGATAATCTGCCTGTGTCCTGTACTGTATAATTTACTTATCAGATTTAGAAGGACCATGGCCACAGGTCTCCAAGGAATCCCATGGTTGTTTCAGGGGATGAGGAAAGAACCCAGGTAACCTAGCACCACAAAACAACTTGGTGAAGTGGAAAAAATTTAATCTGTTTAGTAAGAAAAGTCCTACAAGGATGTGTGGACAAAGGAAATATAACCCATCATGCATTCCCTAAAATGGGAGAAAATTCTTCACATAAAAGAAAATCTAGCTGCAATTCTATGGGGATTTCTGCAAAGCCCAACTATAGGGTACACTAATGGCTGGGTGAGAGAAGACCTTGTTGGAGCATGAATGCTGAAATAGTCAACACCAGCAAAGTATTATGTGCATGATGGTATGTACACCCTTCAAAAAAATAGGTTCCTATATAGGAGTTGGTAAGTCCATGAATTCCTTGAATCTTAATTAAGTAATTAAGATTAATTGTTCACTTCTAAAGTAGAATGAAAGAATAGTTCCAGCCATCTCTTTTCTAAGTTGGGGTGTCAGACTACCAATTTGCCTCCATAAGTGGGGGTGGACCTTTAATATGAGGAAGGGTTATTTACAGCTCCAGTGAGCTTAGAGGGTGGATGGTTTGTCAAAACCAGAAGAGCCATTGTAGAAGATGACACCTGAGGGAATTGTGAACTCGGATAATGGGGTCTGAACTCCCCACAGTAGCTGCATCAACATATTCACTGAGGAAACTGCCAGAGAGAAGCTTGTCCTTGAAGGGCTTGCACAAAAAAAGCACTGGTTCTCACACTGGATCACTTGCCCAATCTTTAACCCATAAAATTCTGTGCATTACATAAGGTACGACGAATCATATTCTCCCCTGTTGTCTACACAAAATAGTAGGATTGAGGGCAAGAGCTGCAACCTTGATATCAAAGACAGGGGTCAGGCTCAGGGAGACCAGTAGCTATAGCACTAGAAAAGAGACAATAAAGATACTATGTGGTGTAGTGTTCAGAGAGTAAAACAGAGCAAGTGGTCAACCAGGGTATCATCCCAAAATTTAAACAGGAAGGATTTGTAAATACGTGGGATTTTAATTATACCACAGGCAACCACAATATACGATAGCCACCAAATTTAAAAACATCTTTATTAAAATATATATCCTTAAAATCTAGACATGTCAGTCTATACATAAAATGAAACCACCACAGTTCTTTCAATGCATTACCGTATGCCCCTGAACATCGGTCTATACATTTTGCGGTTTCAACTTCTTAAGGACCAACAAGGAGTATTGACAGTTGGTAGGTAGGTTTGGAAGGTTATACAGTCAAATATAAAAACAATTCTAGAAGAAAAAAAAGAAAAATTTATTGAATAACATAATCAATACAATATTACCCCATGTACTGTATGTGGAACATAGATAAATATCTATTAACATCCAATGATATTGTCTTACCCCCAATGAGTTAACTGAGGGAGAAAGCCAGAAAGTTTAAATGTGTCATACAGGTGCGCTTATCGATCCAAGAGAGATTCCTAGAGATAAGTAATCCCAAGTAATATTTTTTTTCTTCTTAAATGATATAGTAGCTAAATATAACATAGAAAGAATGAAAGTAACAAAGCAAAAGCTCACTCGAGTTATACTGGTAGTCACAGCATTTAGTAAAGAGACATAGTAACCTGATTAACCAGTTGCCGACCATGCTATAGCCAAATGACGTCTATAGTGTGGTCGACCAGTTCTGGGAGGGTGTCTGTTGACGTATTCCCAGAACCATGTCCCCACTGCAGCGCGCACCCGTATCCTTCGGACGCAGCTGATCACAATCCATGGTAAGGGGCCAATCACAGCAGCTGTTTACCACGTGATCAGCTGTGTCCACTAACAGCTGATCACGATTTAAACACACTTGCTCACTATTAGCAGCACTTTCCTCACAATGTCAGCATGAGGAAAGTACTGCAGATAAATGGCAAGTGTGAAAGGAGACATCTACACTAATAATCAGGGCATTGATTATCAGTGCAGCCCCAACAGTGCCCATCAATGCCAGTGTTCATCAGTGCCGCCAGTCAGTGCCAATCAGTGCCCATAAGTGCTGCAAAACAGTGCCCATCAGTAATGCCAGTCAGTGCCACCTATCAGTGCCCTTCAGTGCTGCCTATCAGTGCCCATCATTGCTTCTTATCAGTGTAGCTTCATCAGTGCCTCTTCATTAATGCCCACCAGTTCCACTTCATCAGTGCAGTCTATCAGTGCTGCCTCATCAGCGCACAACAGAGGAGAAAAATTACTTGTTTGCACAATTTTATAACAGAAAAGAAACCGTTTTTCCAAAATGTTTGCTCTTTTTTCGTTTGTGTAGCAAAAAAATAAACACCCAGTCCTGATTAAATACCACCAAAAGAGAGCTCTGTGTGAAAAAAATGATACAAATTATATACGTATAGTGTTGCTTGACCACGTAATTTTCATTCAAAGTGCGACAGCGCTGACAGCAGAAAATTGACCGGGGCAGGAAGGGGGTAAAAGTGCCCGGTAGGCAAGTATTTAAACTAATTATGACTAGGTCTAAATGGTTAACATTGGGCCCAAACACAAGATGTTATTCAAGCATAAACAAAATTTAAAAAAAAAATGGGGAGGAGGAAAACGTCATGCCCGGATATTAGCCACTAAGTGCTATTCCATAACCATAGAAGTCTCCTAATTCCATATAGCCATCATATCTCAAAAGGGCAAACAGAAAGGTAGAAACAGGAAAAGAAAAAAACAAAAAAACGAAAAAAAAACGGGAAGTAATCTTCCTCACTTTCTACCACAGTAAAGAACAGCACAAAACAGGGCAGTCAAAGCCTCTGAGAATGTGGCCACCAAAAAGTGGGACTTAAATACACCGAGAAAGCCTCCAAGGGCCGCCCATCACGCCATGGACAGGTGCCAAATGAACAGCAGCTGTGTCCAAGATGTGTCAACGGGCTTCTCCGTTCCCCGGACCGGAGCCTATGGAGGACCAAGATGGTACCGGACTGGAAGTGCGCAACAGGAGGCTGCGCATTTTTGGTCAGATTAATAATAGACAGGACTGGAAAGAATACATCTAAGGGCAACTGAACATTTTGGGGAAAAAAAAAAATTCTTCGTTATAAAATTTTGTAAAATGGTAATTTTTCTCCTTCACTGATGTATGCTAATGAGGCTGCAGTGGTGGGCATTGACAGGCATCACTGGTGGGCACCGAAAGGCAGCACTTATATATGGCACGGATAGGTGGCACCAAAAGGCAGCTCTGATGGGCACTGGTATGTGGCATTGATGAGAACTGACACGTGGCACTGATGGGGCTACACTGATAATCCGGGAACATGTTCCCTCTGAGGAATGCAGCTTACCGGCTCTCCTTTCCTCATGCTAACAGCACGTGAGGAGAGGAGAGGACTGCTGATAACCAGCATTTCCTGTTTACATGCAATCAGCTGTGATTGGACACAGCTGATCACATGATAGAGTCTACGTCATCGACTCTTTACTGCAATTAGTGATCCACCGTGTCCCATGGACACAGCGCACCACCAATTGCCATGTCCCCTAGGGGTGCCCATGCACAGTCATATGACATCCTCCCAGAACGAGAGAACAGCCGCCCTCCTGTCATTTCCTTATATGGCGGGCGAGATGCGGTTAAAATAAAAAATATTATAATAGTATTTTTTGTATACTGTATATTTTGTCCGTTATGATCCAATGTTTTTCTTTTAGGTACATGTGTCTAGGTTGTGCCATGGCCCATGTCCTCTTTCCTTGGCAATCACTTCCAGGCCCTTGTATTGCACCCAGGAATGACTGCTTTATATAGTGGGACGATTGAGGCTCAACACTGTCATATATGACGGCCCCAATTTACAGAGTTGGGGGGCAAAAAGTTAGAATGATAATCGCATCATACTCCACCCCCCCTCCACCCCGCAAATCTTTTTTATTATATATAATGGAAGCTTAACTATATGTGTAATAAGTTTATTTTCCACTAGTGGGTGTTCTTCCACATTTTTAAAGGTCTTGTGGTGAGCTGTTCAATTGTCTTTAGTTATATCCCTCCCAGTCCTATCTATTTTGATCAGATTAAATTTCCCATTCGGGGGTGTTCTATGGTTTTGAGGTGTTGTGATATGGTGGTGAGCTGTTCAGTTATCCTTAGATGCATACTTTCTGGTCCTGTTTAATATTGATCGGGCAGGAAAGTATGCAAATTCTGGGAATGCAACTTCAAGTTGTGCACTTCTAGTTCGTCGCTATCTTGGTCCTCCCAAGGTAAAGGTTAGGTAAAGAAGAGGCGCACAGCTGTTGTTCATTTGGCACCTGTCCATGGCATGATGGGTGGCCCTTGGAGGCTTACTGGAGGTATTTAAGTCCCGCTTTTTTGGTGGCCACATTTCCCGTGAAGCTTTTACTGCCCCACTACATGCTGTGCTTTACGGTGGTAGAAGGTGAGCAAGATTATGTCCCGTTTTTCTTTTGTTTCTACCTTTCAGTTTGCCCTTTTGAGATGTGTCTAAAGGGATTAGGAAACTTCTAAGATTATGGAATTGCACATATTGGATAATATCTGGGCATTACTTTTTCCTTTCTTCTCCCCTTTTTTTTGTTTAGGCTTGAATAACATCTTATTTTTGGGTCCAATGTTAACCATTTAAACCCACCCATACATGAGTTTATTTGGGTTGCTATATCACCTTGTTGTGATTGCCAGTATACTTTATCTCGGGTGAGCTTTTGCTTTGTTACCATTTTCATTTTAGGATCGACTATTTTCTGTCTATCTTCTATTTAGCTACTATATCATTTAAGGAGAAAACATTTATTCTTTGGGACTACTTATCTCTAGGATTCTCTCCCATGGACCAATAGGTGCACCTGTATGATACATTTACACCTTCTGGCTTTCTCCCGCAGTTAACTCATTGGGAGTAAGACCAGATCATTGGATGTTAATAGATATTTATCTATGTTCCACATACATTGGGTAATTTTGTATTCATTATGTTACCGTATTTTTTGACCCATAAGACGCTTTTTCCCCAAAAAAATGGGGGGAAATGTGTGCGCATCTTATGGAGCAAATATGGAGCGGCCAGCCTGGTATTCCCACCTCCGCGTTAGAATACCAGACCGGCTGTTCGGCTCTACTGTGCAGAAGAACCCGCTTTTCTGTCCTACCTGTTCCTCGGTCCAGCGGTGTCCTGCTTCCATCGGCCGTCTTCTCTCCCTGGCATATTCAGTGTGAGCACCCGGCTGTGACAGCTTGCGGCTTCACAGCCGGGTGCCCACTGCGCATGCAAGAGAAGTGCTGCTCTTTGTGAATGGCCCAGTAGTCTTGTGGGACTTGTCTCGTGTCCCACAAGACTACAGGGAGGGAGGGGGGGTGGGGGAGAGTACAACTCTGCAGAAGTGGGAGCAGATACCTGTCAAATTTGGGTACCCCCCTCCCCCTCCTACCTCCCCAAAGGTCTGCACTCTCTGGTCATCTCCTGTACTATGTCCGCAGTCTCTGGTCATTTCCTGTGCTATGTCTGCAGTCCATTGGTTCAGAATTTTTTTTCTTCTTGTTTTCCTCTAAAATCTAGGTGCGTCTTATGGTCAGGTGCACCTTATGGAGCAAAAAATACGATATTTGTTACATAGTCTGGCTGAAAAAAAAAAAAAAAAAAAAAAGTCAAAAGTTCATACAGTTCAAACAAAAAAAAAAAAAGTTATAATCCTGCACCCACAGTTGATCCAGAGGACAGCAAAAAAAACCCAGCAAAGCATGATCCAATTTGCTCCTGCTGGGAAAAAAAATTCCTTCCTGATCTCCCGAGAGACAAAATCGGATATTCCCTGGATCAACTTTACCTATAAATGTTAGTAACCAGTTATATTCTGTGTATCCAAGAAATAATCCAGGCCTTTTCTAAAGCAATCTACTGAGCTCTACCAACTCTTGAGGGGGTCTATTCCACATTTTCACAGCTCTTACGGTGAATAATTATTTTTGTATTTTGAGATTCAATTTCTTTTCCACCAGACATAAATGATGCCCCCTTGTCCTCTGATGACCTCAAGGTGAATAACCGAGTTCACTCTATGAACCACTGATGTATTTATACATGTTGATCATACCCCCCCTTAATCTCTTCTTCTCAAGAGAAAATAAATTCTGTTCCTCTAATCTTTCCTCATAGCTGAGCTCCTCCATGCCTCTTATCAGTTTGGTTGCTTTTCTCTGTACTTTCTCTAGTTCCCCAATGTTCTTTTTGTGAATTGGTTCCCAAAATGGAACTGCATATTCCAGATGAAATATTACTAATGATTTGTGCAGGGGTAAAATGATATTGCTCTCTCTCTGGAGTCTTTTCATACTCTTTTCATACAAGAGAGGATTTTGTTCACTTTAGAAACCACAGCTTGGCATTGCATGCCATTATTAAGCTTATGATCTACCAGAACTCCCAGATTTACCTCCTTCATTGATTCCCCCAGTGGTACTCCCCCTAGTATGTATGATGCATGCATATTCTTAGCCCCCAAGTGTAGAACTTTACATTTATCAACATTAAACCTCATTTGCCACATAGTTGCCCAATTAAACAGTGCATTGAGGTTGGCTTGTAAGTTGAAGACCTCCTGTAAGGACATTATTCCACTGCACAGCTTGGTGTCATCTGCAAAGACTGAAATGGTATTTTTTTATCCCAGACCCTATATCGTTTATACATATATTAAAAAGTAAGGGTCCCAACACTGAACCTTGGGGTACACCACTAACAACCCTAGACCATTCAGAATAAGAATCATTAACCACTACTTTATGAATACAATCTTTTAGTCAGTTTTATATCCATTTACATATGTATTTTTCCAAGCCTGTAGACTTTACCTTACACATTGGCCATGTGTGGGGAACTGAGTCAAACGCTTTTGCAAAATCCAAGTATATCACGTCCACCGCCACCCCTTTGTCCAAAGTTTTGCTCACCTCATAAAAAGAAATCAGATTTGTTTGACAACTTCTGTCTTTCATGAATCCATGCTGTCGGTTACTTAAAATATTTTTTTACAGCAAGAGGTCATCTATGTGGTCTTTTATTAAACTTTCCATTATCTTCCCAACTATGGAAGTTAAACTAACAGGTCTATAATTACTTGGTAAAGATTTTGGCCCCTTTTTAAATATAGACACATTGGCCTAATCCAGTGGTACTATGACAGTCATTAAAAAGAGTCCCTAAAAATTAGAAACAATGGCTTTGAAATGACAGAGATCAATTCTTTAAGGACCAGTGGGTGGGTGTCATCCGGGCCAGGTGCTTTATTCACATTTATTCTGTCCAAATATTTCTGGATCATATCAATTGTGAGCCAATGTGGATCACCTGGAGCTGTGTCAATACCATGCCCAATATGGACAAGAGCTCCCCATGCTCCTTTGTATACACAGAGCTGAGAAAGGTATTTAATAAATTTGCATTCTCTTCGTCCCCAGTTACCCACTCTAGGTTATTTTGTAAAGTGCCTCCATGCTCGGACCTGACCTTTTTACTATTAATATATTTGAAGAATTTTTGGGGGTTTGTCCTACCTTTTGCAATCTGTTGTGTTTTCAATTTTTGCAGCCTTTATTTCCTTTTTGCATACGGTTATATTCTCTGTGATGTTTAAATGATGATAGTGTTTCTTCAATTTTATATTTAATAAAAGTGCTTTTATCTATAGCTTTTTTAAACTTTGGCCATAAGCCACATAGGTTTGATTTTTAGCCTTTTAAACTTGTTGCCCATGGGAATATATTTTGCAGTGAGTTCACATACAGTCTCTTTGACAAACTATTTTTCTGTGTTGTGTTCATCAATGCTAATATTCCCCCACAGCCTAAGTCTTGGAGAGCAGCTCTCAGCCTTGGAAAATTAGCTCTCAAAGTTGAGCGTTTTTATTTTCCCCATATGTGCTTGATGTCTACAGCTAACAAATGAAATCATGTTATGGTCACTGCTAATAAGCTCTGCATAGTTTGAGATTACCAGGTCCAGCAGAGCATCATTCCTAGTTTGGGCCTCTATGAACTGTACCATACAATTGTCCTGTAGTAGGTTTATAAATTGTTGCCCTTTAACTGTTCCTTCAGTACCATTACTCCAGTCCAGTAGTTAAAATCCCTCATTATTATCACTGTCCCAGCCCTTTCGCTCTGTGCAAGGAGCAGAGTCTGCACCTCATTACCACCAGGAGGCCTATAACAATCTCCAATTATTAAATTTGTAGTACACACCCCCCCCCCCTCCCATGTGCAGTTCCATCCATAATGCTACAGCCTCATCACACTATCAACTAGGTCCTCATTCACACTCGCTCTGAGATCACTTCTCACAGAGACAGACACCACCACCTTTCATTTTTACACTGTCTCTCCAAAAGAGAACATGGCCATTATGTTATGTGTTCAGTATGGTCAGGTTTCTTTTTCCCATCTATATAATTTGATTGTATAACCTTCCAACGGTCAATACTCCTTGTTGGTTCTGAAGCAGTTGAAACCGCAAAATGCATAGATTGATGTTCAAGGATATACAGTAATGCATTGGAAGAACTGTGGTGCTTTAATTGTATGTACTGTATAGTCTGACAGGTCTCAATTTTAAGGAAATATATTTAAATAAAACGGATGTTTTTACATTTGGTGGTTATCACTGTATATTGTGGTTGCCTGTGGTATAATTTACAGAGTCTGATTTACAGAGTAAATCAGAAGTAAATGCCGCAGGTTGCATCTGAAAGTATATACAACATTAAGGAATCCATTATACTTGAGCTACAGGCTTACATATGTTAGAATTTACAGCAGCAGTATCTCAGGAACGTACGTACCACAGTTGTCTATGCAGATCAAAGATGTCCTCGGCCCTTTCACCTCAATTTGCAAATTCAAAATATTTTTTCCTGGTGGTTAAATGCCAAACCCCTGAAACTCAAGGATTTGCAGCATTAGCGGATACACAGCAGCTGCTAACACGGCCTCCATGTTTTGGGCCAGTTTATTCTGACACAATCTGGGGTCAGGCTTGGAGGTCAGGGGCTGCAGCAGTAGAGAGGTTCACAAAAACTGAAAACATACAGTTGCCCTTAGCAAATGACGCAGGCTCAAATGAGGCATGGTATCTAAGCACTAGCTGGTCTTCACCAGAGCTCCTGATAGTGGAGATGGGTTTCCCTACGTGCTAATGTCAGGTTGCTGATTATCCAGTGGAGAAAAAAGCAAGCATGGGTCAGGTAACGAATAAAAAAAGATAATGAACAAGCAGAAGTGTAGTCAATGAACAAGTCAAAAGGTCAGTAACTAGTAGTAGCTGGATGGGATCAGACATAAGTCAATGAACAAGCCAAAAGTAGATAAATTGGTAGCCAAGATAAGGACAGCAGCAGGAATGCAAGGAGCAAAATATTAGCTGGAGAGGACACAATCTTGAAAACAGGAATCAGAAACATGACCTAAATCAGGAAGTTCATTGGATGAGCAAAGAGTTCAAGATTCACCAGAAACAAGATATAAAGGCAAGACTGTTCAAGAGATCAGACAGGGAGCTATCCAGCACCTTGGGTGGCACAGTGAGAAGAGCTACAGCCAGACACTGTAGCGGTCCCAGGTTCAGATATGGACGCTGAAATCGAGTCTTCTTCAGTACTTAACCCTCCAAATAAGATGGGGTACCACTCTCTTCCTCATCCGTAGGAAGCACAGAGGCCATCAGAGGGAAATCAGATATATATTTTGAAACAGAGTATGAAGGGGCCCATTTGCAGCCCCTACACTCTCAGGCCTTTAACAGCTCTGAAAGTCCCTGCCATAAATTCAGACATTACGGCTAAGAAATAAAAAAGGGAGCTCTTAGCCAAGCCTGAGCTTCAAGATCAACTGACCTAAAATCTTGTGTCTTATCCGTATTGTGCAGTAAGGGATATACCACGTATTGTGCAGTAAGGGATATACCACAAGGGGTACTCATGACATGAACAGAAAGGTTTTAGAAGTCTGTGCCAAGACCCTGCAGGCAATGGAAGCACAGAACATCTAAGCAGTGCTGGGACAAGTTCATCCAGGGCCCAGGACAAAGATGCCAAACCGTGTCCCTCCCCTGTTCATGAAGTGCAAACGTATGGGATCCGCATAGGGACTACGCAGCCCCCACCACCTCCTGGCTCTCTCCTTGCTGCTCCCAGCACTAGACTGACAGAAATAGTGATGCTGCTGCCACTACTCCTGTCAGATTAGTAACAGAAGGAACTCAGCGCAGGGTGCCCCCATCCTGGCAATGAACCACTGCACACAGGACAGCCACCCCTTCTGCCCACCCCTTGTCTCGGCTCGGCATCTAAGGACTGCTGTGTTGATACTGAGCAGAGAGCGGAGGAGCAGCCAGACCGTGAGCGTGTACCTTTGAAGTGGCATGTGCATATGCAATATGCCATGGCAGGAAAAATCTGGGAAGGCGCACTAGAGGTTCTGAGTCGAGCACCCAGACACAAACAGTAACACTGAAAAGTCACTATATTTAAAAGTAACAAGGGAATACTGGCTGTCCCCACTGTAGGCTGTGATCAAATGAGTTCTAGTCAGACATACAAAAAAGGATACATTTACCTTTCATAACATGTTACACCAATATTCAGGATGTAGCATGTTCTGAAATGACCGCCCCCCTCCCCCAATGTGACAGTTAGCAGGGGACCCTCTCCCTCTGAAAGCGATTACAATTTATAAAGAAAGAAAAAAAAAAAAAAAAGGCTGAGCAGGGCTCCGCTCACACAGTCATGTCACTCAGAGTATTCTGTGAGGGGGAAAACTACAAGTTCCAATAGCCTTTGCAGCTATCAGCTTGTAGTTCTCAATGAACTACCACAGCGATGTGGAGCGCTGTGGTAGTTCATTGATTCTTCCGGTCATAGTGTACTGTATCTGCTTTCCCGTATGAGATACTGACACTGACAGGTCTGCAGGAGTCCTACATGGCACCAGCGATATGCTGAATGCTGGTGCAATGCTTTACAGGCTCCCAAAACAAAAAAATTGTAAATGCACATTTTTTTATCTGCAGAAAAAAAAAATGTGCATTTATTATTTTTTGTTAAAAGGTGAACTTATCCTTTAATGTTGAGAAGCAAGTCTCATCCAGATCTAAACCCTCCTACCTATTTAATTTTTCTTCCCCTCCCCTTCCTCAATCATTTGGTAAGGCGGAGGATGTGCATTACAGTATGGTTGTGCCAGACGCGTAGCTGGAAGCTTGCAAGCCCCGATGCAAAAGTTGACCTGGGTACCCCCTACTACCAGCCTCTGCTTCCATGGTGCATAGATACTCCAAGTGGCTGAGGAGTTATTAGTCTCTAGAGTTCCCCCTTATATCAGAGTCTACAGGGTTCCCCTTTACTGTGCAAGGGGGAAATCTGCGGACCCTGCAGTAAAGGAGAACTCTGTGGAGTCTGATGTAGAGGAGAACTTTGATGACTCTCCTTGACATCAGACTCCAGAGTTCTCCTTTGCATCACAGTCCAGAGTTCCCCTTAACATCAGACTCCTCAGAGTTTCCCCTTACATCGCTGTCTGCAGTGTTCCCCTTTAAATCTAGGTTCACAGAGTTCCCCTTGCATTGTAAGGGGGAATTCTGCAAACATTGATGTAAAAGGGAACTCTGATGAAACAGATTTAAGGGGGAACACCAGAAACTCTGATGTGTGGTAACTTTAGTGACCACAGACCACCTTCCGCAGAGTGAATACATAAGATAAGGGGGGTTACTGATATAAGGGGGAACCTTTATATCAGTGTTCCCCCTTATCTTGGTGAACTCACTCCCCCCTTACATCAGCAATCTGACCACCCTCTGCACAGGCTGTGTGACCTCTTGGCTGAAACTGTTGTGTCATCCACACTGACCTCCATAATTGCTCGCAAGGTGCAGGCAGGCCCTGCCTTTGATCATCCCCCACTCCTAATCCAGGGGCGGCAGTTTCCCTCCTTACGTTCAGACTTGCATTTTGGAAAAGGCATTATTACGTCACCATGTTCACCCAAGCCCACCCTGAACCTGAGCCTAAACACCATTCAGCCAGCTATATATTTTTTTTCCCTTATGGGCAGTGGTTGCCATTCCTGGACATTTAGATAAAGATCAAACGAATTTTACAAACTGTCCATAAATTTCTGAGCGATTGGCCCTCCTGGTAATGACTATGTTCCCCCCAGTTGTAACAATTCAAATGCCCCCCCCCCCCAATCAAGGTAGTAACAGAGGTGCCCCCCTCCTGGTAATGACACATGCCTCCCCTCACCACCCTAATAACATTCTCCCCCCATTCTGGTAATGATACCCCCTTCCAGTCCCCTCTTTGCTGGTTCTGTTGAAAGGGACATAGTATAATCTGGGGCCCCAGGAGCCCGCAGCCCCTTAGGGGCACCACAGGAGGTGTTAGGGGATTTTTTAGTAATTTTTTTAGCGAATCCACGATGGTGAGTTACCTCACCAGTGACAGCAGTCCCATCGTGGCTACCAGGGGACGCTCTCCTCCTCCTGCCTCAATCAACTCTGACAGCTCAGTTACCATCCTCGGTCAGCACACAGCACTGATATTTCCCTGTCCCAGGTTTCTCTCACCCCATCCTCCTCTCCATTCAGAAAATGGTGCCCAAAGTTCAAAGCTTCTCCCCAGCCAATGGGAGCTGAGGGGTGTGGATTGTGGAACGTAAAGTGGAAGCAGAGTACTGGAGTACGGAGCTGGACTTCAGGATTTTGTGGAGGGTATGCTAACATGACAGGGAGGGCCCATTAGAGCTAGGGGTGGGGTCGCAATTGCGACCCCTGGTGCTATGCCCATGTAGAAGGTATAATTTATAAGAGTTTAAGAAACTCATGGTATATATTAAATTAAGTAAATTACCTGTTAACCAGGGATATAGATCACTCAGTTCTGACATAAAAGGATTGGGTCCATTAGGATTACTGTAACAAACATTGCAATGTCAAAATAAATGGAGCTACAGCAGGCTCCATTAGTCAGCTATACCATAATCTCAGAAAGTTTTGAGTTAACACCCTGCGCTGATCTATTCTCATCTGGCTCACTAAAGTGATATTAACCTGGTTCTTCCAGGCAATAAATATTGGCAGATGGCGGCATAATTTTGTGCAATAAACTTCCTTGCTTTAAAAAGCAGTCAAATAATTGAAATTAAAGGATAAGTCCACCTTTTGACAAAAAATAAATGCCTGCACCAGCGATCAGCAGATTGCTGGTGTCATGCAGGCCTCCTGCAGACCTGTCCGTATAACTGCTTGCCCATACGGGATATACAAGCAAGCAGATATATTGTCAGGAAGAATCAATGAACTACCACAGTTCTCACAGCACCGTAGTAGTTCACTGAGAACTACAAGCTGACAGGAATTGTAGTTTTCTTATTCACAGAGGACTGTGAATGAGTGCCTCGGACATGCAGGTTTTTTTCTTTTCTTTTTAAATTTTGACAGCTAGCAGGGGGAGAATGTCTCCTGCTAGCTGTCAAAGCAGGGAAATAGGGGCTACACCCTGAATATGGGTGTAACATGTTATGAAAGGTTAACTTATCCTTTAAAATATCTGGGATAATGCTCTTCATTTCTATTCAACAACACAACAATTTAGGGCAGCTTCACAGCATAAATGAATGAGTGTCCCTGAGTTACACCCACAATTTGGTTTGATATGACTGCATTTTAACATATCTTGTTGCTCATTAGCACCTGTTTAGTATAATTGTTTAACTATGCACTGGACCACATGCTGCAAACTCCTTAGGCTGTGTGACAGACAACCAGGACAGGGGCTGGAGGTGGAGAGTGAGGCTTGGATTCATTTTCTGAATAAAGACAATACAGCTTCCCTTCTGGAGTAGATGGAATGGTATAATATTAACCTTGTACAAGTGCATGTTAAGAAGAAATATTGGGTCCTCATGCAGACTGGGTTGGAGAAGCTCTTCACCTTGGAACAGAAATATTTAATCAACAATTTCCCTCAAGAAACCTATGAAGATAAAATTCCACTTTTTCAGACTGTTGGAATATTGTAGGAGCTTTGTCTTATGATGGACAGAATATACAGTGGGGATCGAAAGTTTGGGCACTCCAGCTAAAAATTTGTATTAATGTGCATAAAGAAGCCAAGGAAAGATGGAAAAATCTCCAAAAGGCATCAAATTACAGATTAGACATTCTTATAATATGTCAACAAAAGTTAGATTTTATTTCCATCATTTACACTTTCAAAATAACAGAAAACAAAAAAATGGCGTCTGCAAAAGTTTGGGCACCCTGCAGAGTTAATATCTTGTACTGCCCCCTTTGGCAAGTATCACAGCTTGTAAACGCTTTTTGTAGCCAGCCAAGAGTCTTTCAATTCTTGTTTGAGGTATCTTTGCCCATTCTTCCTTACAAAAGTCTTCCAGTTCTTTGAGATTTCTGGGCTGTCTGTCACGCACTGCTCTTTTAAGGTCTATCCATAGATTTTCAATTATGTTGAGGTCAGGAGATTGTGAAGGCCATGGCAAAACCTTCAGTTTACGCCTCTTGATGTAATCCCCCGTGGATTTCGAGGTGTGTTTAGGATCATTATCCATTTGTAGAAGCCATCCTCTCTAACTTCAGCTTTTTCACAGATGGCATCAAGTTATGTTGTGGGCTTTTGGAATCATGTCAAAAATATGACTTTTATCAAGACATAATGTTATATAGCAAACAGCTCAGCAGAACCGGATGTTAAGAGTTAATTTTGTCTTGGTTAAACCTTCAAGAATTCTAGTTAAAGAACTGAAGAGAACAGGGAATTAAGACTTTTCCAAGACAATGGGATTGTTTAAACTGTCAACAAGGACTATTTGTATATGGAAGTGAGAAGAATGCATCTACAGAAAGTCAAACACATAGGACTCTGACTTGTAAACATTTCAACAATAATGAGACGGGAACTCAACTGTTTGAAAGCTTAACCAAAACCTGTAGAGTGTGATGAACCAACAAACCTCTGAAACTATTACTATCTACTATTGTTCACCAAGGGTGAAAGCATTAACAATTGTTTACCATGAGTCCAATACAAGGGCTAGGCAAACAGAGATTTTTTTCCCTACACAGAGGAAATGTCGATGCTGAAACCAAGGGGTGAAATTCAGGACATTTAAGTTTAAAAGTTCACTGTATATCATTACAAAAATGTACTACAAAAACAGATTATAAATAAGATGTCATAGACTTTAAACACCACTAAATACTCAGCAATGGGAACTATATATCACTAACTTGAGTATTGAGATGATGGGAAGTAAGATGTATTATAAACTAGCATTAGTTACATGTCTTATCAGGAAACAAACAGGATGGTACTTCAAGGAGGAATAACCGAATATACACCTATATTCCATGGTTCCTATTTAGAATAATATAGGTATCACTGCTATATCTGGATAGAGCCGTATATTTTATTCCTGAAATTACCTGAAGATTCCACCCAAGGTATGAGTCATCTCAAATACTCACATTGTTCTGTGATACATGACCGCCACCTGGCGGGCAGGTGAGAAATAGCTTATGTACACACATTTCTCAACTAGCCAATCAGGAAGCCTGGTGGGAAGGTATCTTAGAACAATGGACTAGTGGATATAAAAAGCCCATGTGCTGTAACATAGAAAAAAACCTCATGAAAAAGAAGAACCCTCATAAGACCTCATGGAAAGACCTGACATCTGAAGAAGATCTCTGCTGAAATAACTACTCTTCCATCTTTTCAAACTTCCTAAAACTTTAAACCTCTAAACTTATAACTTCCTACATTCTCCCCTATCGAATCTCTCACTTGCCTATATATCAGTCTAAAGGCGTTCCACTGCCAGCTAAATCCACGGGAGAGTTGCCTAGTCTGACGTCCGGGTGTGGTGAGATGTTTATTTGATTTGTATTAATTACTTTCTCTGTTGTGTAGAATCATAAAATTACCTTAGTGTATTACAACAATATTGGATAGTTAGATATATGTAGTCAGATACTGTGTTACTGTTAAAAAAATTGTTTATTGCCATATTATAAATTTTTCCATATTTCATAATTTATTGAATATTAATAACCAGAGTATCATATATCAAGGGCTTACTTCTTGCAAGCCTATGGCCACGGCATGTAAGAATATAACCTTTGAGATATTCGAAATTATTAATTATTAATAAATTTAATAAATATCATATCATTTAAATTTGTGATTGATGTAATTAGTTAGAGACATTATTAGTGTGTCTTACATTGGTAGGATATATTTTTGATTGTGTGTACCAATATTCATTTATCACCAGTCTTTTGTGTTTTGTGTTAATATATCTATAATTTTTGTACATAAATAAATTTTTATATTTATCTATTATAAGGCAAATTTTGTGTGTATGGTACGAAATCATATTGGCTAAAAGAGTTCAAGGTATAATAATAAGTGGTGATCAAATTATCAAGGTGTCCAAATTATTGGTTTACTAAATATTTGCCGTATTTTAACGGCTGGAGGCACTGTAATATTTCATCTAAGGGAAAGGGACACGCCCTTTATAAATAATATATATCCTTACATAAACCACCACAACATAAATTTGGAGGCACTGCTGAGATCCATAGAAATCGTACCATAACACAAAACGCACTGGTGATTGTATATTTGTACACGTTATCAAACATATATTTTGTATCAAAATGGCATCCAGTAATCACGGATCCACCTCTTCCAAGCATAACGAGGAAAATATGGCGGCTCAAGGCATTGAGCAGGAAGTTATGAAGCCAGCTCGGAAAGCTGCCGGTGCTTGGCAGAAGTATGTTGAAAATGAAGTAATAAATTATCTCCGCAAGAAATTGAATTTGGGGGATAGCAATAATGAATTTGTGGATGAAGAGAAAGAGCAGGCCATGGGCACCTTTGAGGACCTGTTTAACCAAAAGGGCCAGGTTGTTGGGTTTTTAATGGCATTTGCTGGAGCAGAAAGTGATAGAGGCCGTGACAGACTTCTCCTAGAAGCTTGGCCCATGTTATGGTTCATGACCGCTGGAGCTGCCCAGCAGACCAGGATTCTAAGGGAAGAGTTGTCAGAGGCCCGCCTCTTGTTAGAAAGCAAAAATCAGGACATTGAGTCTTTGAAAGGGAAGCTTGGTCATGCCGGTGTTCGTTTAGACGAATCCGAGAAACATTATGATAGATTGGTCGGAGACTTTCGAAGTGCTCAGGACCTGTATGAAAGAAACTTTCAGGAATTAAAACAACTTCAAAAGAAGTATCAGGACTTGAAAGATGAGGTGGAGTACTTCAGATCAGAGAGGTTATCTCCTGTCAAAATTAAAGTTCACCCAGGGGATAAGCATGACCAGTCAGAACTTACCTTGATAAAATCTGAGCAGAAAACTCTGGAGGAGCAGATTATAAGGTTGACGGCCCAAATAAATTCTGGGGTCCAAAGACGGACCAACCCAGTCAAGCCAGAGGCTGATGAGCGGAGATACCCGCATCACAGCGAAGTATCTGATAGTGAGTCAGGGTCAGAATATAGGTCACCTCCTAGGCTTTCAAGATACACTCCAGAGCGCTCTGAAGAAAAATATGAGGTTTCATATAGGCAGGAAGGGAAATCCCAGGGGTCATTCAGGAGATATGACACCCCAAAGGTCATTAAGTTCCTGAAGGACACTGTTCCTATGTTTTCTAAGAAAGGGTCCCTTGAAATCACCGAACACATGAAAACATATGAACAGACGTTAGAGATTCTGGGCATTAGAGATGACCACACCAAAATAGAATTGCTGCCATGGGTGTTTGAGGAGAAATACCGGCAATTCTTTGAGACCTTGAGGGCCTATTCCAATCAGTCCTGGAGAGAGGTTAAACATAAGTGCCACATGGAATTTGGGCCTTATAAAACTGTAACCTCTGCCAAGGCTGCGGCCTACAATTTAAAGTGTGGTCCTCACCAAAGCCCTGCAGAATTTCTGGCTGTCCTCAGAAATGCCTATTTCCTGGCTGAAAAGGATCCCAATCCTAACCAGCCAGAATTCAAGACACTATTCTATGAAGCATTACCTGCTTACATAAAATTGGGACTTGCAAAGGATTACAGAAAGGGATGCTCTCTTGATTGGTTGGTGAGAGAGAGTGACTATTTATTCTCGATCCAACAGTCCAGTGAGGGCGGGATAAAAAGAGAACCTAAAAATAGCCCCAAGATAGTAGCAGCCACTACCGTTTCCCCTCCAAATCCAAATGTGCAGGCAGAGAAGAAATCATATGCGGAAGTAGTCCGTGGGGGTAAAACCAATGGTTCCCCTAGATTTGCACCTCAAACCCAGCAAGTGAAGGAGGTCCATAACTTTGCACCCCAAAACCAGTGGGTGAGAAAGGATAGGCAAAAGCCAGGGAACTACGGTAGTGGAAGTGAGAAGAATAAAAAGTATGGTAAGGGTCAGTACAGTGATGAGAATCAAAGGAGGCAATGGTATCCTCAGAGGTTCTATTATCCTCGCCAAAACCAACATGGGAATTTTTATGGGAACCCCAATTTCAACAGGAACCATAATTACAATAAGAATCCCAATTTTAATAAAAACTCCGATTTCCAAAGATTTCCTCCACGCCAAGAACACCCTCAGGCTCGAAGGGGGGATACAGTACCCCAGGCTCCCTTTAATAACAGGGAGACCCCAAAACCTCAGAGAGAACAATGGCGTCGGGACCAGAGCAGTAGTTCTGACTCTGAGTCTCATTACCAGTCTCGTCCAAAATACAAGCGCAAGTATAAGAAGAGGGAGAATCAACAGAATGACTCCTCTGAGCGTATTGGACAAATAGAGGCACAGGTCAGCAAAATGGCTGAACAAATGGACAGGCTTGTCACTCAATTTCCATCCAATCCTTTTTTAGGAGCAGCTCCTGTGACCAACCAAGGGTCACAGAATTAACAGGCAACCAAGCCTTAAACCAACAGGGGAGGACACTGAGTCAAATGACAGGAGATGTGTGCCCCGTCCCTGACACGCCTACTAATGGAGAAGCTAGTTCTCAGGCAAAGGGGGACCAGTTGTTGGTTATTAATGATTCTCCTGTTTTTCAGTGTCCATCTATTGCCCCTAATATAGTTGCGGCATCGGAAGTCGTCGGGATTGACAAGCCAGACGGAGCACCAACTTCTAGTTGTGCTTCTGTCTTGAGACAGTCCAAGAATCCCACCAGGGAGGATAAGGGTAATGTGTCCACCACATGCGGTGAGATAAGAGCCAGTCATATGTTATTGAAGGGCCCACAGATCTTCAACCACACTAATTTCATGTGTGAGCTGACTGAATCTGATGGGAGATATTATGCCACGGTGCAGGTGCAGGATGCCAGTGATCTTTCGATTGTCGGCTTAATAGACACTGGATCCCAAGCAACCATCATGTCACAGGAACATTTTGACAAAGTGGCTAATGTCATGCCCACCAAGCCGAGACTTAAAAGTTTTGACAGCTCATTGATTGGTGTAGGTGGAGACCCGTTACAAGTCATGGGTACCGCCTGGCTTAAATTGAAACTGGGTAATAAGGAACTGAGACACCCCATCATCATTGCCAGTATCTCCCAGCACCACATGATAATTGGGATGGACTTCCTAAAAAGGCTGAACACCATAGTTGACTGTGTGAACCAAGTCCTGTGGTCACAGGTAAATACCCCAATTAAATATGGGAAACTTAAAACTCCCCATTCCCGACAACACTGCCACCTGGTGGAAGAAAGGCCTGGATCATTAGAAATCCATTTCAGGAACAGCCAACTTCCTGATGTAACGGTTATCAAACCTGATGACTGTAACCCTATCAGAAGAGATGAGGAACACATTTTTAGAATTCCCCAAGATAAAATCAAAGATATTTCCCTCCAAGATGACATCCTTACGATATCTTTTCATCAGGAGGATAAACCAAGAAAAGGGGGAGATCACACCCAATTCTTGACAGGTATTGAAAGGGTTAACAGCGACTTGTTTATCCCCATCCGGATAAATGGTCTTAATAGGTCAAAATATGCCAAACTAGATTTGAGACAGGAACACAGCTTTGTAAGCCATGGGTTGATAAAACACCTGACTGAAATGGAAATGATCCGTTTCTCCACACCTCAGCGTCATTGGATTTCAGACTCCCTTGATGACTCTGATGATCACAATTCAATGGCTAGGTGTCTCTTAAACGTCACTGTAGGAAACAAAACAGCCGCCCATGTGTTCCTAGTCTTGGATAATCCCCAAACTAAAATTTATTTTGGCAACGATGTATTACATCGCTTTGCAATGCAAGTCGACCTAATTAATGACTGTTTATGGAGTCGACTAAAGGGGGACCCCGAAAAATACCAAAATTTGGACTTAGCTTTAAAATCCCAGCAACAGATGCCTTATGCTGTTGAAGTCCAGGTAGCCCAAAAGATTACAATTCCTAAGGGCATAAATAATTTCATACTCCCCATCCAAGTTAAAAAGGGACATAGACTGAAGGGGTCAGATGCATTAGTATGCCTCTCCCATAAAATGCAGGGGGAGGGACTGAACATTACACACACGCCCCTAGTTAACACACATCAATCCCCGATGTACATTTACGTACATAATCTGTCCAATCAGGACATCGTCTTACCCAAAGAGACCCTTATTGGTCTAGCGGTAGAGACTGAATATTATACCTTTGGGGTTACTAACCAGGTGATTGGACTCATCCCCGATGAATATTTGTCGGAGGAACAATTAATTGAACAAACATTCCATTCATTACCAGAGGGTATTTTCACCATAGAGTCCATTTATCCATTCGATTCTAAAGATGGCACCTGTCGAGTCGAAGAGACATCAATTGTCTTTGATCACCCAATCAAAGAACAAGAGTACCCCAAAGAACCTGGATGGCAGGAGAACACACACACACATCACATACCCAATGACCTCACCACGAAACTTGAAGAGGCATATGAGATAGGTCAGCCGGAAAGCTTTCCTGGATTCAAGGAGTTAGTGGAAGAGATGGTGGCCCTCGCCGACGCGTGTGCCAGTGATCTCGACCGACAATTGCTCCGAGAGCTTCTCCTTGAATTCCAAGAGATCTTTGCCAAGGATTCTTACGATTGTGGGACTACTGACCTACACATCGCTAGGATCCAAACAGATCCAGATGCCCCACCAGCATACGTAAGACAGTATAGGTTACCATTAGCTTCCTATGAATCTCTAGCTGAGATTATCAGGAAGTTACATGAAAGGGGTATAATTAGGCCCATCCACAGCTCCTACAACCACCCGATCCTGGGTATCTTAAAACCCAATGGACAATGGCGTTTGTGCGCTGATCTCCGTCAGCTAAACAAACGTGTGTACATGTCAGGATGGCCTGTCCCATACATAGACCAGTGTCTCGCCCAGCTCCAAGGATCCCAAGTTTTCACAGCCTTGGATTGTGCACAGGGGTATTGGACCATAAAGGTGAGTGAGGAAGACCAATACAAACTGGCCTTCAGTTTTGGGAATCGACAATATTGTTGGGTACGAATGCCTTTCGGATTCATAAATTCCGGACATGAATTTGCTGTGTTCATGCACAAGGCCATGCCAGACGCCTTCGAAAGGGGGACGTTGGCATATGTGGACGATATCCTGATCAAAAGTACAGATATGGCCAAACACATTACAGAACTTCGGCATGTCCTGGGCCAATTAAAAGCAGCAGGAGTTAAACTGTCCTTACAAAAAGCCCAGTGGTGTCGCACGAAGGTAAACTTCCTAGGCCATGAAGTTACTGCTGAAGGTTTGAACCCACAAAAGAAGAAAGTTGAGGCGGTTCTGAACTGTAAAGTCCCTACTAACCTTAAAGAATTGAGATCATTCCTAGGTATGGTAAACTACTCGCGTAAGTTTATTGACAATTACGCCGAGATAAGCAAGCCACTGCTTCACCTACTGAAGAAGGATGTCGAATGGTCGTGGGGTAAGAAACAGGAGGACGCCATGAAGGAATTAAAGGAACGTCTCACACAAGCGCCGTGTCTCGGATATCCCGAAGGGGGTAAAAATTTCTATCTAGAGACAGGGTTTACGCAGGTAAGTATGAGTTCTGTTCTTTACCAGAAACGTGATGATGTCAGTAAGGTGATTGCCTATGCCAGTAAAACTTTGTCCCCGGTTGAAGTAAAGTTCAGTGACTGTGAAAAAGCTCTATTGTCCACCGTGTGGGCATTACAGAATTTCCGCAGTTACATTCAGGGAGAGAGAATCATTGTTGAAACGGCCCACCAGCCTTTACAGTATTTAAAGAGTGAACGTATCAAGGGAGGAAATGTGTCTAATAGCCGCATCACTGCTTGGACTTTGTCTTTGCAAGGGTGGCCTCTTGAAATTCGGTACAAACAGAACAAGGAAAGTCCAGTAGCCCAGGGCCTAGCCGAGCTCCATGATTGTTCCGCAACTACGCCTGCTATGGAGGCCCCGGACACTGACTTTCTGGAAGAACAACTGTTCTCTCCCTACAAGGTTTATGATGAAGAATACTGTAAACAGCTGCCGTGTGTATATGTGGATGGTTGTGCTTTTCATCACAAGGATGGGGAACAGCTCCAACTAGTGGCAGGTATTGGAATCGTTTGGACCCAAGGTGTCACCCCAATTTCTGTGGGATACAAACTTGGACCAAAAAGCAGTCAGGTTGCTGAACTTACTGCAATCCTTAGAGCAGTTGAGATGGCTATAGAGTTCAACATTAAAGAGTGTGCCATCATAACCGATTCCAATTATGTCAGGAATAGTTTTGTGGAGTATTTTCCTAGGTGGAAGCGAAACAACATGAACAAGAGTAATCACAAACCCGTGAAACATGGTAAGCTCTTTTGTCACATCGATGAACTGGTAAGGTCCAATGATCTCACCCTGCACTTCAAGAAGACCAAAGGCCACTCCAAGGTTCTAGGTGCCGAGAAAGAAGGGAACGATCTGGCCGATTCTCTAGCCAAGGAAGGGGCAATCACCGGTGAACTGATAGACATTGACCAATTTTTAGGTACCGTACAGATTGAAGCTGTCACCAGGCAACAGGCCAGAACAGCTGGTGATCCGAATGCATTACAGTGGAGTCACGATTCTCCTAGTGAGGATTTAATTACTGCCCAAAAAGAAGACCCAATAATTGGCTTGTTTTATAGTCATATAGAAGATCCCAACCAAAATCCCATAAATAAGGAAGTATGTAGTGGGAAGGAGGATTTACGTATCTTAATGAAATCCAAATCCCAATTCTCTTTATACCAGGGATTGTTGATACGAACCTCAAAGGGTGGCGTACAACAATGGGTCGTCCCACTTAAATTTAGAGGTTTGATGCTACAGCATGCCCATGATGCTCCCACTTCCGGTCATCGTGGAGAAAAGATCACGTATGAGATCCTGCGGGATTATGCCTACTGGCCTCATATGTTACGTGATGTGAAGGAATACTGCCAAGGTTGCCTAATATGTCCCCAATTTCAACCTACCAAGCCAACTCACAGAGCACCTCTCCAGAAGAGGGGGATATGTATGCCTTGGTCAGACCTTCAGATGGATTTTATTGGGCCAGTAACAAAATCTTCACGAGGAAATCGGTATATGTTAACAGTTACATGTTTATTCACCAAGTATGTCGAATGTATACCAGCACCAAATAATAGCTCCGAGACATGTGCTGCATTGCTAATAAATCATGTATTTTCTCGTTTTGGTTTACCTCAGAGGATAGAGTCTGATAGAGGATCGCACTTCACTAGCGAAGTGATGGCCAAATTGTGGAAAATTTTGGGGGTTAAAAGGAAATTGCATATCGCCTATCGGCCAGCCTCTAGTGGTGGTGTAGAACGATACAATCAGACCATCGTTAACGTCCTTAAGAAATTTGTTAAGGAAACAGGCAAAGATTGGGATGTCAAACTCCCGCTAGTCCTGATGGCGTTGAGGGCTACTCCGAATACAGTTACAAAAATGTCATCTTTTGAACTGATGACAGGTAGACGGATGGTACTGCCCCAGCACTTATTGTATCGCACTACAGATCAAAATCTGATCAATGCTACCACCACACACCAGTACATAGAGGATTTACGTAAACATCTGCAATATGCTTTTGCCTTTGCCCAGCGAAATTTGGAAAGAGCTGCAACTAGTGCTAAGACATACTATGATCTCAAAACCTCCAAGAAGGAATATGAGATTGGTGACAAGGTCTATCTATACAACTTTGCAAGAGACCAGATCAAGGAACGGAAATTCCTTCCATCTTGGAAAGGTCCGTTCTCTATCATTGATAAAATCTCTCCGGTCGCATATAAATTGCAGGTTACCCGGTATGGTGAAATCAGTGATAGATGGGTGCACATCAATCAATTACGTGCTTGCCATCCGAAGTCTCAATTGCAGTTGTTGGAAGACTGAACCCACCAATTCCTATCTGGAGATATTGAGATCATTATTAAATTTCCTTTAAACATATAACTCATCTTTTGCCTTACAGGATCCAGTAACATAATTTTATGTATATCCCATACTTAAACTGTTCATTTTAATAATTTAGAAAGGAAGGCCCAGACTATGAACAGACCGGCGATCGGAGGTGTCAATGACCGGACCCTAGAAGGAAGCTATAATGTCCTGTGGGAAAGACCAGATGCCAGAGATCGATCCGGAGACGATAACCTGATGTCCCAGGCCACCAAGGGCCAGTCCAGAGGAAAAGACCCGCCTAGGAGACCGTCTAAGAGACCTGTCGTGCGGAGGACCCATGGACCCCAAGGTGGATGTGCCCGGCCAGGCCGGCCTCATCACAAGACCAGAATCGTCATCGGAAGTGTCCATCTAAAGACGCCGAGTCAAGTTGAGGAACAACCAGCATGACCGCTGCCATTTTATTATCGGAAATTTTTTTTTTATTATTTCATTCCCTTCACCGGAGAAGACGAACAATCACCCTAGCCAAAAGCCTCACTCATGTTTTTCGATACAGACACCCCTATACGCGTGCCTGTACCCCAAAAACAAAGGGGGATTTTGTTGTGGGCTTTTGGAATCATGTCAAAAATATGACTTTTATCAAGACATAATGTTATATAGCAAACAGCTCAGCAGAACCGGATGTTAAGAGTTAATTTTGTCTTGGTTAAACCTTCAAGAATTCTAGTTAAAGAACTGAAGAGAACAGGGAATTAAGACTTTTCCAAGACAATGGGATTGTTTAAACTGTCAACAAGGACTATTTGTATATGGAAGTGAGAAGAATGCATCTACAGAAAGTCAAACACATAGGACTCTGACTTGTAAACATTTCAACAATAATGAGACGGGAACTCAACTGTTTGAAAGCTTAACCAAAACCTGTAGAGTGTGATGAACCAACAAACCTCTGAAACTATTACTATCTACTATTGTTCACCAAGGGTGAAAGCATTAACAATTGTTTACCATGAGTCCAATACAAGGGCTAGGCAAACAGAGATTTTTTTCCCTACACAGAGGAAATGTCGATGCTGAAACCAAGGGGTGAAATTCAGGACATTTAAGTTTAAAAGTTCACTGTATATCATTACAAAAATGTACTACAAAAACAGATTATAAATAAGATGTCATAGACTTTAAACACCACTAAATACTCAGCAATGGGAACTATATATCACTAACTTGAGTATTGAGATGATGGGAAGTAAGATGTATTATAAACTAGCATTAGTTACATGTCTTATCAGGAAACAAACAGGATGGTACTTCAAGGAGGAATAACCGAATATACACCTATATTCCATGGTTCCTATTTAGAATAATATAGGTATCACTGCTATATCTGGATAGAGCCGTATATTTTATTCCTGAAATTACCTGAAGATTCCACCCAAGGTATGAGTCATCTCAAATACTCACATTGTTCTGTGATACATGACCGCCACCTGGCGGGCAGGTGAGAAATAGCTTATGTACACACATTTCTCAACTAGCCAATCAGGAAGCCTGGTGGGAAGGTATCTTAGAACAATGGACTAGTGGATATAAAAAGCCCATGTGCTGTAACATAGAAAAAAACCTCATGAAAAAGAAGAACCCTCATAAGACCTCATGGAAAGACCTGACATCTGAAGAAGATCTCTGCTGAAATAACTACTCTTCCATCTTTTCAAACTTCCTAAAACTTTAAACCTCTAAACTTATAACTTCCTACATTCTCCCCTATCGAATCTCTCACTTGCCTATATATCAGTCTAAAGGCGTTCCACTGCCAGCTAAATCCACGGGAGAGTTGCCTAGTCTGACGTCCGGGTGTGGTGAGATGTTTATTTGATTTGTATTAATTACTTTCTCTGTTGTGTAGAATCATAAAATTACCTTAGTGTATTACAACAATATTGGATAGTTAGATATATGTAGTCAGATACTGTGTTACTGTTAAAAAAATTGTTTATTGCCATATTATAAATTTTTCCATATTTCATAATTTATTGAATATTAATAACCAGAGTATCATATATCAAGGGCTTACTTCTTGCAAGCCTATGGCCACGGCATGTAAGAATATAACCTTTGAGATATTCGAAATTATTAATTATTAATAAATTTAATAAATATCATATCATTTAAATTTGTGATTGATGTAATTAGTTAGAAACATTATTAGTGTGTCTTACATTGGTAGGATATATTTTTGATTGTGTGTACCAATATTCATTTATCACCAGTCTTTTGTGTTTTGTGTTAATATATCTATAATTTTTGTACATAAATAAATTTTTATATTTATCTATTATAAGGCAAATTTTGTGTGTATGGTACGAAATCATATTGGCTAAAAGAGTTCAAGGTATAATAATAAGTGGTGATCAAATTATCAAGGTGTCCAAATTATTGGTTTACTAAATATTTGCCGTATTTTAACGGCTGGAGGCACTGTAATATTTCATCTAAGGGAAAGGGACACGCCCTTTATAAATAATATATATCCTTACATAAACCACCACAACAGTTACCATCCAAAATTTGCTGAAATTTTATTGAATCCATTTTTCCTTCTACTCGTGAAATGTTCCCTGTGCCACTGGCTGCAACACAACCCCAAAGCATGATTGATCCAACCCCATGCTTAACAGTTGGACAGAGGTTCTTTTCATTCAATTCTGTGCCCCTTCTTCTCCAAACGTACCTTTGCTCATTCCGGCCAAAAAGTTCAAGTTTAACCTCATCGGTCCACAGAACTTGTTTCCAAAATGCATCAGGCTTGTCTATATGTTCATTTGCAAAGTTCAAACGATGATTTTTGTGGTGAGGACGTAGAAGAGGTTTTCTTCTGATGACTCTTCCATGAAGACCATATTTGTACAAGTATCTCTTTATAGTGGAATAGTGGACCACAACTCCAGTGTCTGCCAGATCTTTCTGGAGGGATCGTGCAGTCAAACTTGGGTTTTGAATGGTTTTTCTCACAATCCTGCGAGCTGTTCTGTCTGATATTTTTCTTGGTCTTCCAGGTCTTGCTTTAACTTCCACTGTTCCTGATGACTGCCATTTCTTAATTACATTCAGAACAGAGGATATTGACGTCTTTGCTAATTTCTTATAGCCTTCTCCAGCTTTGTGAGCGTCAACTATTTTCAGGTTCAGTTTTCTAGACAACTGCTTAGAAGAACCCATGGTGCTGATTGTTGGGGCAAGGTCAGATGAGTCTGGGCATTTAAAACCTTTGAGATTGACATCACCTGGTCTTCCCAGATGATGATTGAGAACAATCCATGACACTGGCAGGTCTCAGCTTGGCAAAGGGGGCAGTGCATGCTATAAATTCTGCAGGGTGTCCAAACTTTTGCAGACGCCATTTTTTTGTTTTCTGTTTTTTTGAAAGTGTAAACGATGGAAATAAAATCTAACTTTTGTTGACATATTATAAGAATGTCTAATCTGTAATTTGATGCCTTTTGGAGATTTTTCCATCTTTCCTTGGCTTCTTTATGCACATTAATACAAATTTTTAGCTGGGGTGCCCAAACTTTCGATCCCCACTGTACAAGTGAAAGCAAAAACCTGAAAGACAGCATGTGTAATGTACTTTGTGTATTTAGAGTTGGAGGTTCTGGACTGTCTGGGGTGGGCTCATTAGCTTCTCTGTATGCTTTGCTGTTGGTTAGCTTACTGTTATTTAGATCACTGTTGCATGTAAGTTGCTGGCTGTTGATTAGCTTACGGTTAATTAGATCACGGTTAGCTGTACGGTTTACCATTTGCACCATTTATGATAATGTGATCAAGTTCTTACCTAATCAGTGTGGGATTTTTATCCCAGTGTGTGAGATTAGTTTTTATTGTTCATGTAGGCACTGCCCTCATTTCTGAAGTGTATAAAAACCTGTATTTCTGTTCAATAAAGGAGTTACAGTTTTGCACCTAAGTCAGTGTCACTTAGTCGTGGGTTTGATGCCCAGCTATAATACCTTGGTCCTGTGTCCCAGTGCCAAGGAAGCAGTTCTATGGTGAAGGTACTCAAGCAGGGTACTAGGCGGTCCGTCACAGGCTGATTTCACAAAGTTTTTCTACAGTTTTTGTGTTAAAAAAAAGATGAAGAAAAACACATGACCATTAAATCCTATTGAACGCTTCACACTGGTCAATTACAGGTCCGTTTCCATTGAAATAAATGGAAAATGTATCAAAGATGTGGCAAAAACACATAAAAAAAAAAAACCACACCCGCAGTTGCATTTTTGCTGCATTTTTTGAGCCATGTTTTTTTTATTACAGGTGCAAAAAACACCGGAAACGCACCAAAAACATGGTAGAAGCACATATGCATTTTTACTGCGTTTTTGCAAAGGAGAAGTTTGAAAGTAGCCTTAGTTCACCTAGGAAAAGTGATGCTGTTTTAAAAGGGTTGAATTTATTTTTTTTTTCTGTTTTTGCACTTTAAGTTGGTAATTGCTACAATTCCTGTACATTTTCTGTTGCATATATATCAGTTTGCCTGGAAACTGCCTTCTAGTTAATTCCCTGTGCTATACTGAAAATTTTTTAGACTTAACCCATAAACTATTACTTATCGGACTTAAAAAGTGGTAATAAAGTCTGCTTTGTGAGGTTTACGAACAGGTAAGCTTTCAACCAGTAGGGGACCGCCCGCAGTATATATACTGCTACAAGGCATCCCCTGTGCGCAGGATCACATATATAAACGTGATACTGCACTTCAGGGTAGGGGGCGCGTGTGACAGCCCTACCCACGGCACCGATCACGGCCGTGGGTGTCAATCACCGGGTCCCAGCTGGTGATTACCCGCCAGAGCCCAGCGACCGCCAGCATACATTCATGGGGAGGAAGGCTGCATTGTTTTCAGTGGCGCTCTCCTCCCTGTCAGGTTTCAGCACACTGTTCCGGATTGCTGAGCTCAGCCTTCCGAAACAGTGTGTAACAGAGAAGTACAAACCCCCCACTCCCTAGTAAAACACTCCCCTCACACAGTTAACCCTTTCATTGCCTCCCAATGTTAACCCCTTTCTCCCCAGTGCCATTATTACCGTGTCAGTGTTTGGTTTTTTTTTTGCACCGATCACTGTATTACTGTCACTGGGGATGTCAGTGAGCCCAAGTCAGTTCCCCTCCAGTGTCAGAATGTCTGCCACAGTCCCGCCATAAGTCGCTGATTGCTGCTATTAGTATGTAAAAAAAAAAAATCCAGTATCTATTCCTCCAATTGTAAACGCTATAACTTTCATGTAAACCAATTAATTTACACATATTGGGATTTTGTTTTAGCAAAGACATCTTGCAGAATACATTTTGGCCTAAATTGATGACGAAATTGGACGTTTACATTTTTTTTACTGGACATGTTTTATAGCAAAAAGTCCAAAATATATTTTTTTTCTCAAAACTGTCAGTCTTTTTTTTTATAGCCCAAAAAATAAAAAAACGCACAGGTGATCAAATACCAACGAAAGAAAGCCCAATTTGTTGGGAAAAAAGAACGTAAATTTCATTTTGGTGCAGCGATGCATGACCGTGTAATTGTCAGTTAAAGTAACGCAGCGCCATAACACAAACCGTTTCTGTAACCGCTTCCTGACCGTCCTATAGCAGAAATACTGCTACAGGGCGGCACAGGTGCACAAAAATCGCATATACACCCTGTTCCAAATTATTATGCAAATTATATTTTTCTCATTTACCTAAAGAACAGTCAGCATAATTCTCATGTTATCAACTATTAAGAGTACAATTCAAATTTTATTGAACAAACCTCCTAATAACAGTATTTTTTTTAAACATAAAACACTTACAATGCTCTGTTCCAAATTATTACGCACAGTAAGTTTCAAAACACTTTATAGGTTGTAAAGAACTGAAAATTGTCATTTGTTTGCAGCATATTTATTGAAAACAAAAGCTATTTCAATCAAACTTTTAAAAACATTTTAACAGGTCACGTTACATTGTAACATAGGACCCCTTATTTGATAGCAGCTTCACAAGTCTTGCATCCATTAAACTTGTGAGTTTTTGGACAGTTTCTGCTTGAATTTGTTTGCAAGAGGTCAGAATAGCCTCCCAGAGCTGCTGTTTGGATGTAAACTGCCTCCCACCCTCATAGATCTTTTGCTTGAGGATGCTCCAAAGGTTCTCAAAAGGATTGAGGTCACGGGAGGATAGAGGCTACACCATGACTTTCTCTCTTTTTATCCCCATGGCAGCCATTGATTCAGAGGTATTCTTTGCAGCATAAGATGGTGCATTGTCATGCATGAAGATGATTTTAGTACGGAAAGCATAGTTCTTCCTTCTGTACCAGGGAAGAAAGTGGTCAGTCAAACTCCACATACTTTGCAGAGGTCATCTTTACACCTTTGGGGACCCTAAACGGGCCGACCAGCTCTATTCCCATGATTCCAGCCCAAAACATGACTCCACCACTGCCTTGCTGACGTTGCAGCCTTGTTGGAACAGGGTGGCCGTCCACCAACCATCCACTACTCCATCCATCTGGACCATCCAGGGTTGCACGGCACTCATCAGTGAACAGGACTGTTTGAAAATTAGTCTTTTCATATATTTTTCTGCCCAATGCAGCAGTTTCTGCTTGTGAGCATTGGTTCGTTGTGGCCGAATAGAAGGTTTATGCACAGTTGCAAGACTCTGGAGTCCCACGGACATCAAGGTGTAGAGTCCTCCAGGGGCACCAGCAGCTTCAAATATCTGTTTGCTGGTAATGTAATGGTATTTTAGCAGCTGCTCTCTTATCCGATGCATGGATCTAGCAGAAATCTTCCTCAATGTGCCTTTATCTGCACTAACCCGTCTGTGCTCTGAATCAGCCACAAATCTCTTACTAGTGCGATGATCACGCTTAAGTTTTCATGAAATATCTAATGTTTTCATACCTCACCCAAGGCATTGAACTATTTCACTCTTTTCGGCAGCAGAAAGATTCTTTTTCTTCCCCATATTGCTTGAAAATGGTGCGCTGCTTAATAATGTGGAACACTCCTTTAGTAGTTTTTCCTTAAATTCGGCTCATCTGCCAATATAATTATCACCGGTGTCCCAGATTGTTTTCAGTAATCAAAAGAGCCCTGAGACACAATGCCATCCATGAGTTAAACTGAAAAACAAAATATTTAATCTTTGTGACACTTAAATAGAATTTGCATAATAATTTGGAACAGGGTGTATATACGTGATTCGCACTCCCATGGTTTTAGCATCAGATTGCCCATTACACCAGTAACCATATTTAACCCCTTGATTGCCAGGATTACGCTCATACACAATAAACCTCCATTGCTCGTATAATGTTTGAACGGATCAATATCTTTGATTAGATCAGCACATAACAGCATTCACATTAGCGTCCCCAAAAACGCAGCCTTAGCGGGATCAGCCCCGGCATCTGCCAGCACCTGCATTTAGCCCCTACGCTTACCCCCCCCCCCTTCTCCCCCAGCAAGTGCAGTGTCAGTAGGTCACTGTCACTTGATACATTGCACACAAAACCGCAGTGTTCGCAGAATCAGGCCTGAAATCTGTTAGCACTTGCCGGTAAATTTTGATGACTCTCATATGCAGCAGAGTGCCAGCACTAGTGCCGTGCTACCTTTTGGTGAACTGGCAAGCACCAGCAGCCTAGTACATCCTGGTCTTTCACATACCAGCACTACAGTATGACTTGGTGACGTGGTGAGTCCCATAAGTGCAGTACAAGCTGGTGCGGTGTGGAGCACAAGTATTGTCCCACAATCACCAAGAATTTGCACACAGGCCCGTAGAGCATCTAGTATCCTTCCGGATGTGCTTGCAAATCCCGATTGACAGCCCACAAATTCTGTAGCATCCATACTTCCCCCATTCATTGCCCAACCCGGAATTCAGGTGGAAACAACAAAATTTACTTACTCCCCTTGATTTTTTTGGAGCCGTTTTTCACGGAAGAGCGGTATGCATTGATTGTGTATCAAAGCAATTTATATGCACAGCAATTTATCGCCGCCAACCCAAATTCAAACCTTGCCAGACTATTCGCATGGAAACTCATTACGGTTTCCGAATTTAAATTTTTTTTTGGACCTAACCCTCAACATGGTCATTACTAAAAAAAAAAAAAAAAAAAAAAAAAAAAACGAATTGCGGTTGTGTTGGTCCACAGACCTGATTCATCATATGCCCGTGTTCTCTGCTGCCATGGCCAGGCATAGAGAGTATAATGTGTTTTATGCATTTTAATGACAATACACTGTGTGACCTAATGTGTGCTCACCATTAGAAGTAGGTGGATGCAGGGCGGTATATTCTAATGGAGGGCATACCACACACTTTCTGACAGATTTCTTCCCTTTTTCCCCATTCAGCCAACAGGCTGCATACAAAAAAAAAAAAAAAAAAAAAAACAACGACCAGTGATGTACTGGTACATCACTAGACTTTCTTTGTTATACCAGGATGATGCCTACAGCTGCAGGCATCATCCTGGTATCATTTTTTCAGCCGTCAATCGGCTTTCATGTAAAAGCAATCCTAGTGGCTAATTAGCTGCAGAATTGCTTTAACAAGCAGCGGGAGATGATGCGCGCCCCCCCCCCCCCCCCCCTTGCTGCCTTCCATGGCCTTCTCGGGCAGTCCCGTGCCATCAGGGGAACCTGAGAATGCAGCCGGTGTTTTTGCCAGCTGACCATAGAGTAGAGCGGATTGGAGACCAGAATGGTGCCAGTCATTTCTATAGCCTAAGAAATCGAAAGCTACAAGCATTTCACTTCTGTTTCGCAGGATATAAACAGCACCATTTGTAAATTGGGAAAGCATCTGATCACACCAATCTTGGTTTGATTAGATAATGTAAGGCCAGAGGAGAGATCTAGAATCTGATAGACCCCAGATTTCTCAAAAAAGAATATATGACCATATTCATTGAAGTTATAGGGGGTATTTGCATCCCCTGTGATAGCAAGTGATGATAAAAAAAAAAAAATGAAAAAAGGTACACAGTGTAAAAATTAAGAAAATCAAAACAAAAAAAAAGTAAATACAAAATTACCCTCCCCCTTCCGGCATTGACCCTGTGCTGGTATGCAGACAGCGGTTGCACCATAAATGTGAGGTATCGCCGTGAACGTCAGATCAAGGGCAGTAATTCTAGAACAAGACCTCCTCTGTAAATCTAAAATAGTAGCTTGTAAGGCTTTTAAACTTTGCCTATGGATATTAAAAACGTATGCAGTTTGTCACCATTGCATGGGGCATGAGCAGTTTTAAAGCATGTCATGTTTGGTATCCATTTACTCGGCCTACCATCTTTTATATTTTACCAAATAATTAGCCAATGTATTGTGTTTTTGTGCATTAACAATAAAAAAAAAAAAGTATTTTTTTTTTTAAATTGCATTTGAAAAATCGCTGCGCAAGTACTATGTGACATAAATTGCAGCACCCACCATTTTATTCACTAGGGTATTTGCTTTAAAAAAATATATATGTTTGGGGGTTTAAATTAATTTCCTATGCATTCTCCTGCATTAAGGTAAAAGAAAAAAAAAACAAAAAACCTTTCAATAGCAGCTCCACCAGCCCACCCTTAAACACGCATCTCTATGCTTGAGTCCATACTCAATCCAGCACTTTGCCTGTCTGCTGCAGCTCTTCTTTTCTCTTCCTGGTCTCACTGGAGGCTCTGACAGCAGCAGGAGCCATTGATTCTTGAAGCTTTCAGTCCAAACCAGTGAGGCGGGAGAGGGTGTGGGGCCACACTGCATGTGTGTCTATGGGGACACTCAGTGAAGGGAAAGAGCCAAGATCACCAGCAGGGGGGACCCAGATGAGGTGGTTCGGGCTGCTCTGTACAATACCATTTCACAAAGCAGGCAAGTAGAACACATTTTTTATTTCAGGAAAAAGTAGTGTTTTCAACCACTTTAATATATTAAACACTTTTTTTTTTTTTTTTTTTTTTTAAGATTTCAAAATCTTTATCTTGGAACATTCAAACTTTTTTAGATGGAATGATAACTGAAGGTTATGCGTAAGGCAGCATGCCTGTGTGGACGTATAGAAATTCATAGTAAGCAACAGTTACTCACCTTCAATGTTAACAGCAACTGCACTGCATTCGTGAATGGGGTGGGGGTTGCAAGGTTATAATAGGTCACCGTGCGAAAAAAAAAAAGGTATGTGAAAGTCCAGCCAAGAGCCAGGAAGTGGCAGGATCTAGAAGCAAATGAAGAAAAAAACAAATACAGAAATAGGTTATAAAACAATCCTATATATTATGAAACCACTTTGTCCACCTGCTCCTTACAAAATACGCTCTGACAACCAGTAAAATGCACCAATATGGAGTGGAGGAACTCTGTTCCAGGCTGCAAACATCACAGGTTACTGCTTCAATTTCTACCTATTCAGCATACACCATAATATCATCAGCATCCTATTTGTCCTCCTATTGTAAAAATATTGTTCTGCTTGTGTAACCTGAAATAACAACTTCATCAGAGTTTAAGTGTAGTTGATCACAATTGTTATTAATAAAAATTATATATAATAATAATAATAGCACTGTGGGACGAATTCTCCCATCAAGACTGTCGCTTCCCAGGTCAGCAAGAAGAAGTGGGGGAGCTGCAGGCACTGGGCGTATGTGTAAAACTCCCTGATGTACAGACCTCACAGTGAAAGGGTTTATATAGAGAATGCATTAGGGTAAAAAAAAAAAAAACGTTCTGCCTTTACAACCATTATAATGGAGCTCCTGTGAATGTGACAGTTTTTTTTTTTTTATTTCCTCATTGCATTTAATACACTAGTTTGCCTGATCTTGTGTTCTCTGTGTTAATGCTTATCTATGGTCAATGTGGAATTGTTATATTCATTGCAATAATTACATTTATTTATACCCTTCCTTCTATTAATCAGAATAATTCAGAAGTCTGTAAACTTACTTACAATTTAACTTCTTTGAATTCTTCGACTCTTCGAGGAGTCCCCTCCCGCCACTTATAAAAGCAATCCAGCAGCTAATTAGCCACTAGCATTGCTTTTACAAGAAAGCCAACTGCCAGCTGAGAAAAACAATTCTGCAGGCACCATTCCAATATAGCCACTCAAAGTTGGGCAATGTGCCCAATGTGTACGTCGTGTACCAGCACTGGCGTAAAATGGTTAAATAAAAAGCATGCCTAAGGCGTGGCCCTCTAGTGGTGACCAAATTGCCCAGCTGCAATACAAGAATCAGCAGCAAACAGCCAAAAAGAGATTGAGTGGGTGGGGTGTCCTTCAATAAACTCAGAAAAGGATTTCATGGCGCGTACAAAAATCCCATTTTCTCTATCGTTCATTGAAGGACACAGCTTATTCTTCCTCCCCAGGGCCTCTGTGGTTAGGGGTAAGTATACATATCTATATACCGTGCCCACATAAAACCAGTGCTATGATAGTGCAAATAATGTGCAGCACAGTGGCTAAATGGTTAGCACTACCGCTTGGCAGTACTAGGGTCATTGGTTTGAATCCCAACCACAGCACCACCTGTCCAATTGTCAAGTGACCTTCCAAGTGGTCACTTGGAACTTGACAATTGGGCGGTGGAGTATTGTGGATGGTTTGGAGTGTTTTTCACATATGGAGTGCAAAACCAGTGGATAGAAGCTTCAAGAGTACACAGGAAGCTGATTGGATTAGAGGCTTGCCGAAGCATCAAACGAGCAGTTTGACCTACTATGCAGGTGGTCAACATCTTGTGCTGAGTGGGGCTCTGGAGGGGGAGCACTCAACACAGATATCTATCGATAAGATTGATCACCGAATGACATTTTAGCATTATGGAAGTGAATGTGGAAAGTGCTTTACACTGGGACTTTAAATATTTGTACACAAGTGCACTGCATATACAATCTCACAGAAGTGAGTACACCCCTCACATTTTTGTAAATATTTTATTATATCTTTTCATGTGACAACACTGAAGAAATTACACTATGCTATGATGTAAAGTAGTGTAGGGGTGTAGAATTTTTTTTTTAAAAAACTACTTGTCCAGGGACTAAATTGGTGTCCCAATCTACTTGTCCTAATTGACAATCTACTTGTCCTAATAAAAAAACAAAATATTAACCAAAACTGTATTTAAATCTACTTTAAGTAATGTTGCGGCTTTTATAAATAAAAAGGAGCTTTAGCGCGACAAACGTTTAATATTCTTAACATTGCGTTGTTCATCTCCTCCTCCCCTCCCTGCCGCTCTCCAGCACCGCACCTGGGGACTAGCAGGGAGGAGAGAGACCTTGCAGTGTAATGAGCACCGATTGGCTGCTCGTCAGGAAAGGGAAATGTCCGGTTTATCCTTTATCCATTTCGCTGCCAGAGCTGTTTTTGCGTTATTTGCACAAGTTTAAAAAATTGTTTGAGGCCTGAAGATGACACAAACCCCCCAAACATTATATATTTTCTGAAATCAGAGATCCTAGAGAACAAAATAGCGGTACTTTAAATTTTTTATGTCACACGATATTATCAAAAGGTCTAGGAAACAAAATTTCAGTAAAAAAAATACACTTAAGTTAATTTTAGGGCGCAAAAAGCAATAAATTAACCAATTTATTTGTAAAATAAAAAAAAAAAAAAAAATGATGTGGTAGCAGCGAGTCAATAGATATCCAACATGTCAAACCTTAAATTTGCGTGCGCTCGTGAAATGGCAATAAACTTCAGTATTTTCTATAGGGGACACTTTTAAAGCCCCTTATAGGTCATCAGTACAGTGTACGGAGGAGGTCTGGTGCTAGAATTTTTGCTCTCATTCTGGTATATGTAACATGTGTATCGCAATCGACATTTTCATGTGCAGGCGCCCAAGTATGTGCTTTTACGTTTGTGTGTGCGTACATATGTGGGGGTGGGGGAGCCTTATATGCTTGGGTGTAACTTCCATTTAAAAAATTATTTATTTTTTTTTTTTTTTTTTAAATCACATACGGGACAAAAAGAACCCTATGTGATGATTTTTGGTGACAGGTTCTCTTTTTCGAGACATGCAGGGTCTAAAACAGCGGTTCTCAACCTGGGGGTCGCGACCCCTTTGGGGGTCGAACGACACTTTCCCAGGGGTCGCCTAAGACCATCGGAAAACACATATTTCCGATGGCCTTAGGAACAGAGACACCGCTCCTCTATCCGTCTGCAGGTGTGGGCGGGATGACATGCCGTCCCTGTCATCTGGACACACCCCCGGGATCAATCCTTCCTCGTCGGTGATTGGCCGCCGGAACTGTAGCTCAAGAGAGGCACACAGGCGGCCAATCACCAGCGAGGAGGTGGAGCTTGGAAAGGAGGAGCCGAGCGGCACCGCGAAGCACGAGCGAGTGAAGAGGAGGAAAGAGGCCAGAGAAGGAAGCCATCTGACCGGTAAGTGTTTGTACCATGGGAGAGGGAGGGAGCGAGCGAGCCCAGGCTGGAGCAGGGGTCAGCAAGGTAAGTATCATTGGTGTCAGTGGGAGGAATAGTGCCCAATCATTGGTGTCACTATTACCAACGATGGGGCACTATTCCTCCCCCCACTGACACCAACGATGGGGCACTATTCCTCCCCCCACTGACACCAACGATGGGGCACTATTCCTCCCCCCACTGACACCAACGATGGGGCACTATTCCTCCCCCCACTGACACCAACGTTGGGGCACTATTGCTCCCACTGACACCAACGATGGGGCACTATTCCTCCCACTGACACCAACGATGGGGCACTATTCCTCCCACTGACACCAACGATGGGGCACTATTCCTCCCACTGACACCAACGATGGGGCACTATTCCTCCCACTGACACCAATGATGGGGCACTATTCCCCCCACTGACACCTATGATGGGGCACTATTCCTCCCACTGACACCAATGATGGGGGCACTATTCCTACCACTGATACCAATGATGGGGCACTATTCCTCCCATTGACATCAGTGATGGGACACTATTCCTCCCACTGACACCAATGATGGGGCACTATTCCTCCCACTGACACCTATGATGGGGCACTATTCCTACCACTGGCACCAATGATGGGGCACTATTCCTACCACTGACACCAATGATGGGGGCACTATTCCTACCACTGATACCAATGATGGGGCACTATTCCTCCCATTGACATCAGTGATGGGGCACTATTCCTCCCATTGACACCAATGATGGGGCACTATTCCTCCCACTGACACCAATGATGGGGCACTATTCCTCCCACTGACACCAATGATGGGGCACTATTCCCCCCACTGACACCAATGATGGGGCACTATTCCTACCACTGACACCAATGATGGGGCACTATTCCTACCACTGATACCAATGATGGGGCACTATTCCTCCCATTGACATCAGTGATGGGGCACTATTCCTCCCACTGACACCAATGATGAGGCACTATTCCTCCCACTGCAAAATTACAGTTATGAAGTAGCAACGAAAATAATTTTATGGTTGGGGGTCACCACAACATGAGGAACTGTATTAAGGGGTCGCGGCATTAGAAAGGTTGAGAACCACTGGTCTAAAAGACCCTGCAAGTCTCCCCTGTAGTACACTGAATTTAGTTTGCAGTTCACATCACACCGCATTACATTTTTTCCCAGCCTCAACGACCAGGAATCTGGCAAACGGGGACCCGGAAGTGATGTCACATCACGTCCGGATCAGGAGAAGAAGGGCAGGGGAGTGGATATGTCCGCTCTTCTCCTTTCTCCCCTATACCACAGCCCGTGGAACCCACTGAACCAGTCTTGGGCCCGCAGATGGGCAAGCAGAACCCGGGACATATAGCAGGGGAGAGGCTGGCACTGTGGGATGTGTGGAAGCAAATCGGGCAGCAGTGCTTCCACCTGACAGGTGAGCCCTGCTAGTTGCCCGCAGCAGGGCTAAGGGCAAAAAAAAAACTACCTGCCTGGCACCCAGAACTACATTTCTCAGGCGTCGGGCGATAGGACATCCCTGTAGTGAGTGTACAGCTTGTAAAACAGTGTAAATTTGTCGTCTCCTCAAAATAACTTAACACACAGCCATTAATGTCTAAACCACTAGCAACAAAAAAGTGAGTACACCCCTAAGTGAAAATGTCCAAATTTGGCCAAATTAGCCATTTTCCCTGCCCGGTGCCATGTGACATGTTAAGTATTACAAGGTCTCAGGTGTGAAAGGAGAGCAGGTGTGTTAAATTTGGTGTTAAGGCTCTCACTTTCTCATACTGGTCACTGGAAGTTCAACATGGCACCTCATGACAAAGAACTCTGAGGATCTGAAAAAAAGAATTGTTGCTCTACATAAAGATGGCCTAGGTTATAATAAGATTGCCAAGACCCTGAAACTGAGCTGCAGCACGGTGGCCAAAACCATACAGCGGTTTAAAAAGGACAGGTTCCACTCAGAACAGGCCTCACCATGGTCAACCAAACAAGTTGAGTGCACGTGCTCAGCATCATATCCAGAGGTTGTCTTTGGGAAATAGACGTACGAGTGTTGCCAGCATTGCTACAGAGCTTGAAGGGGTGGGGTCAGCCTGTCAGTGCTCAGACCATACGCCGCAAAATTGGTATGCATGGCTGTCGTCCCAGAAGAAAGCCTCTTCCAAAGACGATGCACAAGAAAGCCCGCAAACCGTTTACTAAAGACAAGCAGACTAAGGACATGGATTACTGGAACCATGTGGTCTGATGAGACCAAGATAAACATATTTGGTTCAGATGGTGTCAAGCGTGTGTGGCAGCAATAAGGCGAGGAGTACAAAGACAAGTGTGTCTTGCCTACAGTCAAGTGTGGTGGGAGTGTCATGGTCTGGGGCTGCATGAATGCTGCCAGCACTGGGGAGCTACAGTTTATTGCGGGAACCATTAATGCCAACATGTACTGTGACATACTGATCCCCTCTCTTCAGAGACTGGGCTGCAGGGCAGTATTCCAACATAACGACCCCAAATTTAGGTTATTTTTTTTTTTACTAAAAAGATAGAGAATACATTTTGGCCAAGATTTATGAAGAAAGATTATTTGTTTGCAAAATTTTAGAAGAAAACTTTCAAAATGTTTTTTATTTATATAGCAAAAAATAAAAATCCCAATGGGGAATAAATACCACCAAAATAAAGTTTTATCTGCCTCAAAAAAATTCATATGGGTACAGTGTTGCATGACTGCGCAATTGTCACAGTGTGACAGCACTGAAAGCTGAAAATTAGCCTGGACAGGAAGGGGGTGAAAATGTCCAGACTTGAATTGGTTAAAGAACTGAAATTGAGAACAGAAAAAGGGCTGACATTAGACGCAAATGGTCTAATGTCAAAGGGAGGTATAATATCTTATAGCACAGTTCCATGGCATATGACATCAGGTTTGGCAGGTAGTGAGAGATGAAATAAAGAAAAGATTCTTTGCAAAGGAAGTTATCCCTCGATGGGGATGTCCAGTGAGTATAGACTGACAAAGGACCAGCATTTACCTCAAAGGTTACAAAAGGGTAGCCAAACTGATGAACACTGACTGATAGTTTCACATACCCTACCACCCACAGAATTCTGCTTAGGTAGAGCAGGCATATAGGACCCTGCAGTAGAAATTAAGGAAGGCAACAGGTGTGACATTTAAGGGATGGGAGGTGTACCTGCCAGCTATTCTGGCTGAGATGACACCTAATAAAATCACTAAACTTTCCCTTTTTGAAATTCTTATGGGCAAGCCATTCCCCACCCCCTGGACAAGAGGCCCTTTGGTAGTTATGCCAGGCAATTTAGAATTAATCCAGGAGAAATATGTTCAGGAATTGATTAGGTTGCTGAATGGTGTATACAGTGATGTCTCTCTCTCATTTCCTCTTCCCACAGATGATCCAACCCATCCGTACAAGCCAGATCGTCGGGTGGTGGTTAAGGAACGTCACAGACACAACCATAGATCCACCATTTGGGGAACCCACCATAGTGACGACTGTGACGAGAACCGCTGTTCTAATTGCTGATTCCAACACCTGGATACATGCTTCTAGAGCAAGAAGGGTCCCAGAACAAAGAAAAGAACCAGAAGCAACAGATGGAACAAGGAAAGGAGACAGAACTATCAATGTCCTCCAACTTTCAGGATGCTGCTTCATCCAGAGATGGCTTGGAAGAACTTTCTTTTGATCGGTTGTCTCTCAGTGATAACTGTTTCAGTGACTTACTGGGCTAGCCACTGCTACGATCACCCAGAAGAATGGCTGCCAATTTGTGTTCAAAACAGTAAAACTATGAATGACACTGAACTAATAGGAAAAAAAAAAGGAGCAGAAAAGAACGTTGAGTGACAATATGTCACTGTTTAAATTTAAGTACAAGTATGCCAAGCTCTCTGGATTCAAGAGCTGTTGGGTTTGCAGAATGCTCCACCCTGAAACCATGAACATTTTTTTTTGTATGCGCTTTAAAAAAAAATGTGACATCAATATTTATTGGTAATCTGAGTATTATTTTTGCAAATGTTACTACAAGGCCTAAATTTGAAATGTTAGGAGTTATGATGAGTGGGGTATTCATGCTGATTTTGTTATGTCTTTTACGAATATTTGTGTTCTATGTTGTTTGCTAAACTTTGCATGTGCATTTTACAGTATATGGTGTCCCTTTGCGATTGCAGTTTATGCTTCTCATGTAACTATACTGATAAGAATGTAATGGTTAATTGGTTAAACTGATTAAAAAATGTCAGTTGAGTTTCTTTATATCATCCCTTGCTTTGTATTAAACTGTAGAAATACTGCTTTTACACTTGTGTGGAAAGCTTTATTTCTCCCGGATTTGATGATAAGAGATAAACGAGGACAGGTCGGGCTAGACAGTCAGAAATTGATTCTATGAATTATCCCCCAAAAGTGAAGCACTACCAGTCCCAGCATGAACCCCTCAGATCTAAGGATGTGACCTCCTCCTCCCATCCCTCCAAGGGTGTTACCTGTCCTCTACTGTCAGCTCATCTGCAGTCCTCTCTGTATAGGTCTCTGCCTGGCTCCCTCAGTCATGACACAAATGGTTTCATCCCCAGAGCCCAGCCTCATCTCAGAGTTGAGACTCAAAATAGTGTTCCCTTCCCCCTGAGCAATGCCACCGCAGATGCTGAAGCAGGGGGCGGAGCTAACCACTGGAGCTGAGGAGGAGCAAGTATAATCCTCCTCTGCTCTGAATGCTGGGGCCAGGGCCTTGGCCTCGCTCTGCATTAGGTGGTGTGACCTCACTGGTTACCAAACGGCAGGCGTCCTAGCAACCAGGGGGCAGTAGCGTCAGAACAAGCAAAAACAGGTCTTGGCCAGCCAGGACACTAAAACATTAATACTGTCTGTGAATAAAGCAGTTCTGCAGCTGCCTTTTTTTGGGTATCAGATCAACCCATGTGTCCGTTCTGCCTGGGAGCGGCGCTGCTTCCCTGAAAAATGCGGTAGATACGCCCGATTGTCACTGTGACACCTTCACGCATTGGAGGCAGCGGCTCACACACACACAGCTAGCAGTGTGGAGTGTTGCATCCTGGGGAGATTGAGCCAACATATCTTAGTGCTGGGAAGCACTTATGCTGTATGAACAATTTTATCAGCTTTTTGGACCCCTCACAGATCGGCTCTCGCTGCTTAGCACTCATCTACCACCACAGGCTGGAGGAAGGGCTGCCATCTGCTGGATGTTTTCTCAGGCTTCTTATTCTATATTGTGCGAGTGCATATTTTCCCTTGTAATTATTGATTGTTTAATATTTTACTAAATCAGCTGTGCTTTCTCTCCCAGTTTTGTCTTTTACATGGTTTGCCAGCAGAAACAACCCTAGATCCTGTTTTTGAGTGGTGAATGCAGACACTGTCTGATTAACCCTATCCATTCTGGCTGGTTTATGTACTATTCTATTGACTTTTCAGTTTCACTTGAAGTTTGGCATCTTTATATTTGCCTTTGGTGATATATTTCTTTACAGTGGGAGGGGTTATATGGGATGTCCTAATACATTTGCCGGCCAGTGTCCTCAATTGAAGGTGGAAGTATTTAATCCTTGGTCAAGATTTTAAGGAGCCTGTGTCCTGTACTACTAAGAAAAAAATGGTTTAAATATATTTCAAGCGCAGCAGAGAAAAACCAGATCCTCTGCCTCAGGCAAGACTGTGCTGTGTGGTAGAGCTGTGTAAATCATGGGATTGGATGTTACTAAGCTAAACAGGGGGAGCTCTGCATGTACAGGGGTGTAGCCACTAGGAGAAGCTGTGCCTTTTGATTTGCCTTTGGCTATTGTCTAACCTCATAGTGGAAGGGCACACACCTGGGAGGTCTGTTTTGTCCCCCAATAAAGGTTTATGCTTTTTTTTGCTTGGGAAATAGTTGGAAAGGGTTATAACTTTTGTTGGGTTTAAAATGCTGCATTGTGCTCTGAAAAAAAGTTTGATTTTACCATTGCCCACAAGGGCTTTTGGTATCCAAGCTATCTTATCTTTCTGCCAAGAAAACTCCTGATTTGCATACGGAGACTCCAAGACAACACCACTGGCTTAAACATGACCAATCAAAAGTGGGCATCTATCAAACCCAATGATATCCCCTTAAACTTTTGGATGCTTCAGATGTTCATAGGTGATCCAACCACCACTTGATCCAGCCAAAAGCCAGATTATGTGATGATCATCTAAAGTCAACCGGAATCTTACTCTTTGTATATATCACCCACCTCTTTCTCCATATTGTTCATTACTAGAAAGAAAATCCATATTTTACCTGGGTGAAATTTTCACAATAAGCCGTATCCCAAGGATAGTGACCACAGAATGAAGGGTATGGATGTGGCAAGTCATCAGAGTTACAAGCAAACCCACTGCAGCTCCACCCCATTGTTTCACATGTGAACCTGCAAATGAAAGACAAGATTTATCTTATAAAAAGAAAACTGCTGCAACAACTTATTTAGATATAAGAGCCTTAAATACAATTTGTTGGGGAAAAAATAAAAAAAAGAAAAATTTGGCTTACCTGTAAAATTGTATTTTATGGAGTATTGTGCAGGACACAGACTACATATTCTCAGATCTTGATTAAAGTGTTACTTCAGGTGACTTGACATTGGCAAAGCTTTGCTGGATATACCCTGTGTGTACCCCTTTAACCCTACCATACACCGTGAAACCTTTTTTTTTAGCAAGCATTGCAAAGTAACACAGGAACAGAGGAGAGGGTGGCCTGTGCCCCAACATATGGAAATAAAAGGCAAGTCTAAATTAATTTAATCTTATTCAAACTGTACAGGACAAAGGCTGGATATTCATACATGGCAACCACCCCAATTTAAAATGCAAAAAACAAATAGGGTGCTTTGGTGCACAGAGATGGAACCATCCATGTATACAATGAATAAAAGGCACGTGTAATTAAAAGTCCAATGAATCCAAAAGTTCACTGGAAGCCGATTCATCAAGAGCTAAAGATACTCTGTGTGAATGCAAAATGGAAGAAGGAAAACAGCGGTATGTACAACCCCTGGTAAAAAGTATGGAACCACCACTCTTGGAAAATGTTCATTCAATTGCTTAATTGTGTAAAAAAAAAAAAAAGTAATCATAGACGTGCCTCAAAACTAATTTTATTTAACATTCCAACCTCCTGGCTTTAAGAAACACTTAAAAAATAAAAAAAAGAAAGAAAACTGTAGTCAATTGCAACTGTTTTTTGCAGATCAAGCAGAGGAAAAAAATGGAATCACTCAATTCCGAGGAAAATATTCTAGAATCACAATGTACTTTGCAGTTCTAAAACATCTGCATCAGATTACATCTGTTAATTAATCTGCAGTTAAAGAGTGTTTGCACACCTTGGTGAGCTGTTGCACCAAGCTGACTGACAAATTATGGCTCCAACAGGAGAGAGGTCAGTTGAAACAAAGGAGTCCTGATGAAGTCACATGACGCAACACGTCGACGGCCCAGCGTGGTGACGTACTTCTGGCATGACGCCATCTTGGAACACCTTTTTCCTATGCTGTACACCCAACACATGGGGCAATGCCTTATCAGCTTACTATGTGAGTTTGCAATTTGGCTTACTTTTATTAGATATTAAAGCGGTTTTACACTATGGAGAATGTGTTCTTCTCTTGTTTATGGGGAATTGAGCTATGATTCATCCATTTGACCTACTACCTACCGGTCCATAAGGAGATCTAGTAAAGGTGGATATTGATTCCTGGGAAGTCATTTCAAACTATCAGTCCTTGAGGAGCGCTGTTTGCTGAGGGGATAAAGTGGTGATACATATATGCTCTGTGGCCCTGCAGGGTCGCAGGGTGGAGGTGAGAGGCCATTACAGCCATTTTTGGATCACATCCGGGGTGTGTCGCTTCACACACATTCCTCCCTTTATGCATGACCAGAAGGAATGCGACACTGATCACTGGACTGTGTTAATATTGGTTTTTTGCCAGTATTATCGTTTCATCCTCACTGAAATATTTCTCTGATCCCATCATAGGGATTCACTCATTATTGGTTTAATATTAGTTTTGTCCCTCATTGGGTACCAGGGGGTCACAGATATATTATCCCCATGTGGATTGGGGGTCACCCATTTTACCATATACGGTCCATATTAGGACCTGATACTTGTGTGGTCACTTATTTATATATTTGATGTTAATGAGCGCTACATCATTTTTATTGCATTTATGTTTTGGGGCCTAATGGTATAGGATTAGATGTCAGCTGCTTTTTAGCTTTTTCATTTTTTCTTATATATTACATAAGAGCACAGGAGGACTCCCTGATTTCAATAGTTTGGAAAAGGAACCCTTCCAATCCGAGAGACCTGGAGCAGTTGGCAAAAGAAGAGTGGTCCAAAATTCCAGTAAGGAGGTGTAAGAAACTCTGATGATTACAAAAAGCGATTGATTTCAGTTATTTTCTCCAAGGGGTATGCGATCAAATATTAAATTGAGGTTGTCAATATTTTTGTCCAGTCCATTTCTGGAGTTTTGCGTGGAATGTGTCAGATTTGGCTTTTTGTTTCTCCGTTTTTTTGGATCATACCAATACAAAGAAAAGAAATAAACATGAGAATGCCTAAACATTAGTAATTGCAACAATTTTCTGGGCAAAGTGGTACATTATCTGATAGAAATGCAGGGGTGCCAATATTTTTGGCCATGACTGTAGGCCATGTGACGATTGTACGCACTAGAGACATGGACGCTGTACATGACAGCCTTCTTGTTGGGTCTCAGCCATGTTCTCTCCTGTCCTCCCTCCTCCCTTTTGAATGGAATGTGAGGCTGTAAGTTGAACAGAGGTCGAAAGGGCCTCTTATCCTAAATAAAACACAGCTAGATAAAGCTCCATGGCTGTAAACTGCTAATTAGTCTGGTTACAGGGCTCTGCTTTGAAAATCACTTTCCTCTGCCCGATCGTAAAACAGTAACTCAGCCAGTCATGACCTAATAGGCAATTAGGGCTAGAGCTTGCCATAAAACGTACATTCCACATGTGTCATTTTTCATTTAAACTTCAGCAGGAACTGGGCACATTAATATGAAGTATATATTCAGATCCTTTTAATATGAGTCCCCAAGACCTTACATCACTATATTAGTATCTACGAGAGAGAAGAAGTCTTATCCTGGGTGACAAGGTCACTATGTTTGGTAGCTTTGTATTTGGAACATAATTCTGAATATTAATCTGCCAGTTGCTAGGATGCTACCTGTACCTATTGGAGGTTATTGACCTTAGTAGGAAATTGTAAGGCGACTTGGTCATAACTTTGGTTACCGCCTAACACCCATCCCCAAACTGGATGATTGGTCATTTGTTCTCAGGAGACACCCCTTTGATATGATAGAATAAGACTGACAGCCTGGAGAAAGACAGCTCTCGTTTACCATCAAAAAACCTCTAATGGACTCGAGAGCCAAGGTAACCTTTTTGTTTGGACAATTGGACTCTGCTCAAACCAAGGACTTTTGCAAGTATTCTGCCTTCTGTTCGCTTTATACCTTTGTTACATTTTTTTCTGTAAATATTTTAATTACACCATTTTGACCTTTTTAGTAATAAATATTTTTTTGAAAAGTGTTGAAACTGTCTCTAAAGCTTTTAATGCAAACTAAAGAATCCCTGTCTCTTGAAGAGTACTACTGTATGTAATAATCCTCTGAATATATCTGTCTGTGGTGACAGTGTGTATTACAGACGCTTATACTAATATAGTGTTACTGCTAAGATTTGTGAGTTTCTTCCTTCTCTGTAAAAAAGGTGGTGGTGATAGTGTGAAGGGTTAATTGCGTAATTAACCTGACCCAATAACTATCCCTCTCAGGCTGCTGGCACATAGATTGTAGTCACGCGAGCTGAAAAATCTTTGTGCAGGGCACAGCTGAGAGTGGCACTGTTACGCAAGCGACAGCATGGTGTGAGATCGGCTGGTCCTTTGGTCATGAGTTGGTGAGAAGGTCTGGGGTCAGACGCCGCGTTCCTTCACAGGCCATTTACTTTCAGTAAAAAGCACAAAGGGTCTATTCACGTTAAGATGAGAGGTGCTTGACCAACCAGTTTTTCTTTTCGATTTTTTTGATTTACAGTTTCTAACCCCATCTAAAAAAAATACAAATAAAAAAACAGCTGATTGGTTAAGCACTTTTCATCTTAACATGAAAAGACCCTACTTGCATGTTACTGACAGCATAAGTAAAGTGTCTACAGCCCCTGTTACCCAGGACAGTAAACAACTGCACATCTAACCAATTACCATTTTTCCCATTACAGTTACACAGGTACCTTCTGGCTGTTGAGTAGAACTAGCATAGGAATAATCAGTCTACATCATATACATATATATATATCTCACACACACACACTATTGCCAAAGGAACTGTGACACCCCTCCAAATCATTGGATTCAGGTGTTCCAATCACCTCCAAGGCCACAGGTGTATAAAATCAAGCACCTAGGCATGCAGACTGCTTCTACAAAACAATTGTGAAAGAATAGGACGCTCTTTGGAGCATGAAATTATCCCAATTGCCCTGGTATGCTGACGCCTTAAAAGTTCTCTTCACTGGAACTAAGGGGCCAAGCCCAACCCATTGAAACAAAACTCCACACCATCCCCCCTCCACCAAACTTTACACTTGGCACAATGCAGGCAGGCAAGTACCGCTCTGGCAACCGCCAAACCCAGACACATCCATCGGATTGCCAGAGAAGCATGATTTGTCACTCCAGAGACGAAAGTCTCTAGAGTTCAGTGGCGGCGTGCTTTACACCACTGATATTTTGCATTGCACTTGGTGAGGTATTTTGCTATTAACTCTGGAAACAGTTGGCAACTTCTGCGTGCTGTGCATTTCAGCATGCAATGACACTGCTCTATCATTCTACGTGGCCTACCACTTTGTGGCTGAGTTGCTGTTCCTAGTTGCTTTTACTTTGTTATAATACCACTAACAGTTGATCGTGGAATATTTAGTAGCAAGGAAATTTCTCGCATGGACTTATTGCACAGGTGGCAATCTATCATGGTAGCACGCTTGAATTCACTGAGCTCCTGAGAGCGACCTATTTTTGGCAATATAGTGTGTGTAATATATATATATATACACATATACATATACATATATACACACACACACACACACACACACATATACATACATATACATACACACACACACACACACACACACACATATATACACACACACACACACACACATACATATATATACACACACACACAGTTAGGTCCATACATATATTTGGACACACAATTTTAGTTTTTTTCAGGTATTTACCAAAACATATGCAAGCTACAGTTATATAATGGATATAGGCTGAAAAGACATACTCAGGTTTAATTTGAGGGTATGTACATCCAAAGTGGCGGAAGGGTTTAGGAATTACAGCTCTTAAGAGTAGACATCCCCCCTTTTTCAAGGGACCAAATGTAATTGGACAACTGAATCAAAAGCGGTTTCATGGCCAGTTGTGGGCTAAACCTTTGTTATTTCTTTATCAATTAAGAAGGTAAAAGGTCTGGAGTTTATTTTACGTGTGGTATTTGCATTTGGAATTTATTGCTGCGAACCTACATCATGCGCTCATGAGCTGTCCGTGCAAGGTAAACAGGCCACTGTAAGGCTTCAAAAACTAAACAAATCCATCGGAGAGACAGCAGCAACATTAGGAGTAGCCAAATCAACAGTATGTTACATTTTAAGGAAAGAAGAACACACTGGTAAGCTCAGAAACATAAAAAGGCATGATGTCCACGGAAGACAACAGTAGTGGATGATCACAGGATCCTCTAAAAAAGGTCAAGAAAAAAAAAAGGTAAAAAGGTAAAGAAAAACCCATTCACAACATCCAGACAAGTGAAGGACATTCTCCAGAAGGTGGGCGTATCATTGTCAAAGTCTACAATCAAGAGAGAGCAAATACAGAGTGTTCACCACAAGGTGCAGACCATTCATAAATCATTCAATCAATGTATACCCTTCTTTTTAAACCCTCAAAAAGTCAATACTTTCTCCCTAGAAAATGCAATGATACATATAAACCTTTGTGAATTACAAAAATAAGTCAAATAAATAAATTGATTTTAAACATATAATATACAATAAAGTCCCACTGATCAAAAAAGTGTCCAAAAAGAAAGTCCAAAATAGTGTCCACAAATATCCCAAAATTTTTTTCTCTCTTTTCATCCAAAAGGATTGGCTCCTATATCATCCAAAACGCACTATTACCCTCTATGAGTATTGAAATGCTCAAACAATACTATGGAAAAATATTCCTCCACATTCTCTTCAAAGAAGTTTTTTCCAAGGTCCTCAGAGAGATAAGAAGGGTCTCAGGACTAGTATTCAAAGCATAGGGATAACTTTTATTCGTCACTTACATTGAAATTTAAAATTATCAGCTCCAGACATGGTTCCAAACTTTTTCTCTCAAACACCATAGAAAACCATGTGTTGAAAACCAACAAAATGGCCACGGCGACACTTCCGGTCTACGTATGTGCGTCTTGACGTCACTCCTCTTATGCGGTTCGTCACTTCCGGACTTCGTCTGAAGGGATCAAAGATCAGACGAAGTCCGGAAGTGACGAAACAAATCAACTGTAGGAGCAATAATTAGAAAATGGAAGACATACAAGACCACTAATAATCTCCCTCGATCTGGGGCTCCACGCAAGATCTCACCCCGTGGGGTCAAAATGATCACAAGAACGGTGAGCAAAAATCCCAGGACCACACGGGGGGACCTAGTGAATGACCTGCAGAGAGCTGGGACCAACGTAACAAAGGCTACCATCAGTAACACACTACGCCGCCAGGGACTCAGATCCTGCAGTGCCAGACGTGTCCCCCTGCTTAAGCCAGTACATGTCCGGGCCCGTCTGAAGTTTGCTAGAGAGCATTTGGATGATCCAGAAGAGGATTGGGAGAATGTCATATGGTCAGATGAAACCAAAATAGAACTGTTTGGTAGAAACACAACTAGTCGTGTTTGGAGGAGAGAGAATGCTGAGTTGCATCCAAAGAACACTATACCTACTGTGAAGCATGGGGGTGGCAACATCATGCTTTGGGGCTGTTTCTCCGCAAAGGGACCAGGACGACTGATCCATGTACAGGACAGAATTAACGGGGCCATGTATCGTGAGATTTTGAGTGCAAACCTCATTCCATCAGCAAGGGCATTGAAGATGAAACGTGGCTGGGTCTTCCAACATGACAATGATCCCAAACATACCATCTGGGCAACGAAGGAGTGGCTTCATAAGAAGCATTTCAAGGTCCTGGTGTGGCCTAGCCAGTCTCCAGATCTCAACCCCATAGAAAACCTTTGGACGGAGTTGAAAGTCCGTGTTGCCCAGCGACAGCCCCAAAACATCACTGCTCTAGAGGAGATCTGCATGGAGGAATGGGCCAACATACCAGCACCAGTGTGTGCCAACCTTGTGAAGACTTACAGGAAACGTTTGACCTCTGTCATTGCCAACAAAGGATATATAACAAAGTATTGAGATGAACTTTTGATATTGACCAAATACTTATTTTCCACCATAATTTGCAAATACATTCTTTCCAAATCAGCCAATGTGATTGTCTGGATTTTTTTTCTCATTTTGTCTCTCATAGTTGAGGTCTACCTATGATGCCAATTACAGGCCACTCTCATCTTTTTAAGTGGGAGAACTTGCACAATTGGTGGCTGACTAAATACTTTTTTGACCCAGTGTGTGTATATATATATATATATATATATATATATATATATATATATATATATATATATATATATATATATATATATATATAGATAGTGGTGGTGTATAGAGCCAAAAATGTTCCAATATTTATGGACCGGACTCTATATATATGTATGTATGTATGTATGTATGTATGTATGTGATTTTGGGCACCCATGCCGCCCTGTAGTATTTCTGCTATAGGGTGGTCAGGAAGCGGTTACAGAAGCGGTTTGTGTTACGTCGCTGCGTTACTTTAACTGAAAATTGCGCATTCATGCAACACTGCACCCAAATTAAATTTACATCATTTTTTCCCCACAAATTGAGCTTTCTTTCGGTGGTATTTGATTGCCTGTGCGTTTTTTATTTTTTGCGCTATAAAAAAAAAAAAAAAGGCTGACAATTTTGAGGAAAAAAAACATTTTGGACTTTTTGCTATAAAACATGTCCAGTAAACAAATGTAAAAATCAATTTAGTCATAAATTTCTGCCAAAATGTATTCTGCGACATGTCTTTGCTAAAATAAATCCTAATACGTGTAAATTAATTGGTTTACGTGAAAGTTATAGCATCTACAAATGGCGGGAAAGATGCTGTGATTTTTTTCTTATTATACGAATAATGGCGGCGATCAGCGATTTATGACAGTGATCAGCGACTTATGGCGGGACTGCAGCGGACATTTTGACACTGGGGGGGAACTGCCTTGGGGTCACTGACATCCCCAGTGACACCAATACAATGATCAGTGCAAAAAAAAAAAAAAAAAAAACACACTGACACTGTACTAATGGTACTGGGGAGGAAGGGGTTAACATTTTTTATGTAATGAAAGGGTTAACTATGTGAGGGGAGTTTTTTTACTAGGGGGCAGGGATGTGTTCTTCACAGGAACACGCTGAGCTGACCCCGAGAGATAAAGTCTTCTCTCTGGTTCAGCGTGCTCTGAACTGACAGATGGCAGAGGTGCAACCGTGCCATCTGTCAGTGATTACCGGTAATCGCCGGTGATGGACACTCTCTGCTGCAATCAGTGGGACGGGTAGGGTGGGCACGCGCATCGTGCGTGCCCCCTACCTGTTTTGCACAACGACGTTAAAAGACAGCCCTGCCACAGTAAAAATACTGCAGCGGGTCGGCAAGTGGTTAAAATTTCTGATTTCACGGGTTTTATCTTCAGATTTGATGTCACTCTATATTTTTACATTTTTTTTCCATCAGGTTCGGTAATATTATTGGATTAGCAACATAGAACATGTCACCTGCATACGCGGTGAATTTATGTTTTACATCTCCTACTTTTATCCCTCTTATACCTTCATTCTTCCCGATCCTTTCCAGGAGTGGCTCTAATGATAACGTAAACAATAAAGGGGACAGGGGACATCCCTGCCTTGTTCAATTATACATTTTAAAGAATCGCGAGTATGATCCATTTACCTTTACCGACGCTGTTGGCCCGTTATATAACCCCTTAATCCAATTCAACATTTTTTCCAATGTATCGAACATAAAATCCATATTAAACCTGTCAAAGGCTTTATCAGGATCAATCGACAATAATATTACCGGAGTTTTTTCCCTTTTAACTTTTTGAACCAACAAGAGGGATCTCAACCCATTATCCCTTCCCTCCCTCCCCGGGACAAAGCCCACCTGGTCCAAATGTACCCATTCTGGCATGAAATCCCTCAACCTTGTTGCCAAGATTTTTGCTTATAATTTGGTATCAGCGTTCAAGAACGATATCTGCCTATAACTTGTCTTTCCCTTCCTTCAGAATAAGTACAATATGTGTCTAAGTATTCTTCCCTCATCTTCAAACCCTCTCCTATTGCGTTCATATGACACAGTTTAGGTATAAGAAGGTCTTTAAATTTTTTCAAGTATCTTACAGTATACCCATTGGGTCCCGGGCTTTTACCGAATACCGTGTCTTTTAAAGCTAAACCAATCTCTTCCGGGGTGATAGGACTTTCCAAAGACTCCAATTTTTCCGGTACTAAATTGGGCAACTCAACTCCTTTCAGGTAATTCTGCCTTTTCTTTCCTCTCCTCGTTTTCCTCCCGATTTCTCCCCCTTACATCGTACAGTTCACAATAAAAATTATGGAACCTCTTGGAAATATCTGATGTTTTATACATAATTTTCCCTTTCTCATCCCTGATCTTTTCTATAAAATTCCTAGATTTCTTATTCCTAAGTCTTCTCATTAGGTATTTTCCTGGTCTATTTCCCCATTGATATCTTTCTTTGGCAACTTTATTATATATCCTCCTGGAGTCCTGCTCCATCAGATCTTTCAACTCACCTCATTTTATTATCTCCTGATATTAATCTATACCCTTCCTTTTTTATGCATTTGTTCCAGTTTATGTAGTTCTTCTATAATTTGTTTTATTTTTCTCCCTCTCTCCTTTTCTATACCTATTGAGATCAATATGCCGCTCAAGTAAGCCTTATGTGTTTCCCATACTGTTGCTTTCGACATTCCCTCAGTCTCATTTAATTAAAAAAATTGTTCAATCCCCCCGTCTTAACCTCATCTCTACTTCGGGATCCTGCAAAAGTGATTCATTTAATTTCCAGGAGGTAACTATCTTCTTCCTTCCCTATATGTAACCTCATCGTGACGGGTGAATGGTCAGATAGGGACATGACCTCTATATTGGATCCTTTCATTACCTCAAGTTGCCTATGCTCAATCATTATGTAGTCCAGTCTTGAATATGAGCCATGTACTTGAGAGTAAAAAGTGTAATCTCTTTCCCTAGGATGATTTATCCTCCACACCAACTGATATTTATACAATAACTTCTTTAGTTATTTGAGTCTCCTGTCTCCCTCTCTCCCGATGACATATCCCACCTTGGGTCCATACATAAATTAAAGTCCCCTGCTACTACCAAATATCTGATCTTGAATTCTACCAGTTTTCTTATGGTCCCCTCTAGGAATCCCTCTTGGTTTCTATTGGGGCAGTATATATTGGCAAACGTACATTCCTTTCCTTCCAACTTTCCTCTAATGAACAAATATTGACCCTCTGGGGTTTATTTACTAAACCTGGTTGACTTAGAATCTTGTCCACTTCTGCATAAAAACCAATCAGCTTCCAGGTTTTATTGCTGAAGCTTAACTGAACATGCTAAGGTTAGAAGCTGATTGGCTACCATGCACAGGTGCCCAAGATTCTGAGTCAACCAGTTTTAGTAAATCTCCTATTCTGTGTCTTCCATTCTGTCCTCCAGAGCAAAATTGACTTTTTGAAATCCCAATTGCCACTCCTTTTGCTCCTTTTACAGGTGAATCGGCACATAACCAGAATTGGTATTGCTTCAAGTATAGTTTTACATTGGTGTTTCTAGTTAAATGGGTTTCTTGGAGGAATATTATATCTATTGAATATTGTTGTATCTCACTAAGAATCATATCTTTTTTGGGGGGAATTTAATTCTTTACATTGTAAGTCAAACATTTGATCTCATTCATTACTCTCTTTGTTGTTTTGACCGAACACCATCCCATCATAATTACATAGATAGATAGTTTCTCTTCCACCCTTTTCCCCCTCCCCCTTCACCTTCCCTCCCCCCATTCCCCCCCTCTTCCTCCCCCCTGGCCCACTATTGGCCATAGAATCTAAGAAAAACTTTCCTAGTGATTCCTAATTTAGGGTAGAGCTCAGAACATGGCCATTAGCTGTTCCACTATCTATCTAGGCCCTATTGAGCAGCCCCGTGTCGTTTTGTCGGATTGCAAACCCACCCCAGCCACTTAAGCCCACCTCCCCACGATCCATCTCCTTAGGGGTATGGACTATTGGGGAGTGTATTATTCTACCCTTTCCTTACTCAAGACCATAGGGAGAGGATAGAGTGGAGGGGCTTGGGCAAGGAACGAGGAAAGAAGAAAAAAAAAAAAAAAAAAAAAGGGGGGGGGGGGGGGAGGGGTGAGATGTTATCCCCACCACCCACCTACCTCAATCTTCCAAACCCCCGCACCCCCTCCCCTCATTCCACCCCCACCCTACTAATTCACTTTTTCCTAATTCCTCCACCCCGGAACCTGATGCCACCTACTGAACCTCTTTCTCCCCAACTACCTCAGACCATCTCGGAACCGATACTCTGCAAATCTAATTTATCACAAAAGTCATTATAGTCTTCAGGGTATCTCCGAGTTGCCGATCTTCCGTTTTTAAAACCTATCAAAGATGCAGACGACCCCCAATTGTATTTAACTTTTTTCTGTCTCATATGTATTAATAAAGGTTTTAAAGTCCCCCTCCTAGCCAATGTCTCTGGGGTCATGTCTGCAAAAATTTGAAGGACTGCTTCTTCATACTTTATTTCAGAAAAGTCCCGGGTCCCTCTCCAGATCTGTTCTCTATCTCTCAGATTCTGAAACTTCATGATCACATCTCTAGGATTTTCAGCAGGGATTCCCTTTAGGCATCTTGTCCAGAAAACGATGTTCAATTTTAGGTTCTCTGTCATTTCTCTTCCCATTAATGGGTTACAGATTTTTTTTATTTTTTTGAGAGATCCTCATCTTGTCCCAATTCCTCCAGCAACCCTCTAATCCTCAGATTATGCCTTCTAAAACAGTTCTCTTGTTCCTCCATTTTGAGGAATAGATCACTCTGTTCTCTCCAACTCTCTTCTACTTGCTTCTCTAGATGCTTAATCTTTTTCTCCTTTTCCTCCATTCGTCCTGAAAGATGACTCAAATCTCCACGTAAGTGTCCAATCTCTTTTTTTCACCACAGTCTCCATTTTTGCAAACATTTCTGATGGCTCTAATTTTGAAATTGGATGAATCATGGCCCTTTCTTGATCTCCTCCTCTTTGTTCTCCTGCATTTTCCATACGAGAGGTATCTCTCTCCTGATTCTCCTCCGACATCCCATAGGATAGTCTATGTTGATCTCTAAGTTAGTTTGCCTTACTTGGTTGTTTTCTTTATTTTGAGGTTTGAGGCTTTTTTTCACTTGGGTAGGCAAGTATTTTTTTAGATTTGAAGAACTCGCTATTGCTTGGGGGGTTTCTGCACCCCCTCCTTTAGTTGCTTTAATCCTCATTTTGATAGATCTTTTTGTTCTCTCTCCTTCCCAGCTTTATCCCAGAAAACTGAGGTGCTCGACTTTCTCTTCAGCTTGCCACTCCCGAGTTACAAAGGCAGCCAAGTTAAGTACATTGCTCAGTAGCACGTAATCCATATAATAAAAAGTCCAGCTATGTCGTGGTAATTTATTTTTAATTTTTTTTTCTTCCCTTTTAAAACCTCCTTCTCTTGTTTTTCTTCATATAATTACCACCATTCTGTTCTACGGAATTCCCATCCTGTATGCTCCTTTTTTAATTAGTCCACTGGGGGCTGCTGCAGTACTGTTTATTTTTATATCTCCTCTTATAGATTTAAACTTTTGTGCGGTGGGGGGGGGGGGTGAGGGGTGGTATAAATGGTGTTTCAATGTTGTATTAAGGCAATCCCAAATTTATTACTGTGGTACAATTTTCATGTCGCTTTTTACTTCTCTCCACTCCACCTCATGTTCCATTACAGTCCCAGAGCAAGGGATGCCTTACAACCTGCCAGCCTCCTTTGTTTTATGATGGCTCCCCGCCGCCCATGAAGGCGCTCTTCGGACACCTATCGGGTCCTCTCTGTGCTCCTAGGAGCTCTACTCTCCTGGTCCTTCCAATCACCACCACCTCCACACTCCCTCCGTTCCCCGCTCACCCCCCACTTAATGAAGCACAGTGGACCAACACCAGTAGATGACATGGCTCTCCAAATCAACACAGACTTGAAACTTCACACTGCACTTCAAGCATCTTGCAGTGTGTGCCTCTCCATTCTTCCTCCATACTCTGGGTCCTTGGTTTCCAAATGAAATGCAAAAGTTGGTCTAGTCAGAGAAGAGGACTTTGGACCACTGAGCAACAGACCAGGTCTGTTTTCCTTTAGCCCAGGTAAGACGCTTCTGACGTGGTTTGTTGTTCAGGAGCGGCTTGACAAGAGGAATGCGACATTTGAAGCCCATGTCCAGGATCCGTCTGTGTGTGGTGGCTCTTGATGCACTGACTCCAGCCTCCATCCACTCCTTGTGAAAGTCCAACACTTTTGAATTGCCTTTTCCTGACAATCCTCTCCAGGCTGCAGTCATCCCTGCTGCTTGTGCACCTTTTTCTTCCACACTTTTCCCTTCCACATAACTTTCTATTAATGTGCTTTGATACAGCACTTTGGGAACATCCAACTTCTTTTGCAATTACCTTTTGAGGCTTTCCCTCCTTATGGAAGGTGTCAATGATGGTTTTCTGCACAACTGTCAGGTCAGCAGTCTTTCCCATGATTGTGATTCCTACTGAACCAGACTGAGAGACCATTTAAAGGCTTATTCCAGGAGTCAAAATCCCTTACTAAAAAAAACGGGATTCCTGGAGGGCGCATAATGTAGCCAGAGATTATTCATTTTATTCTCATCCACATGACTCTTATGCTAGATTAGACTATTTATTGCACCCCCATTTTGCTAGCTAATTCTAGGAAAGCCTGCATTCACTTAAGCCCCTGGTCGGATCACAATATTATAGCTTTGTCTATCACATTTATAGGGTTGGCCCCTATTCCTGGAGACTGAATGATTTTATGCTCACTGATACTAACTCTCGCCAGGAAGTGATCTCGTCTATTCAGGAATACTTTCAGTCCAATATTACTCCTGATATATCCCCAGCCACACTATGGGTAGCTCATAAGGTGGTCCTACGTAACCGCTTTATTTCCATGGCTTCTTCCAGAAATAGAGAACGGTGGCAGCAAATTCTGAAACTTACCCGAGAATTAGAAGCACATTATAGAGTTCACATTGGTAATCCATCTCTTCTTAAACAGATATTATCACAAAAACATTTAGAACTGAATACTTTGCTTTCTCAAAAAACTGAAAAAGCTCTCCGCTGGTCGAAGGCCTTATTCTTATTACATAGCAACTCAGCATCCATTAGGTTTTCAAGGAAATTGAACCATTCTCTGCGACCCCCACATATCTATAAGTTATGCACTAACTCTGGCGCTCTTTCCTCTCTTCCTCAAGAAGTCCTGGGTATTTTTAAAAATTTTTATTCCAACCTATTAGCTCCTCCACAGTCTAATTCTGCTCCACCATCTGATTCATGGCTGGATACTATACCCCTCCCGGCTCTCACACCCTCTCAGATAGCCTCTCTTAATGCCCCCTGTACTTTGGAGGAAATAATCCGTGCAATTAGCGCACTAAAAAGCTCCACTGCACCGGGACCTGACGGATTTACTGCCAATTATTATAAACACTTTGCCCCTACGTTGGCTCCCTTTTTGATGACTTTATTTAATGAGGTTTTGCAGGGAGGTAGGTTTCCTGAGGAGATGCTATTGGCTAACATGTCTTTAATACGCAAGCCACTAAAAGACCACCATCTACCACAAAACTATAGGCCAATTTCAGTGATGAATAATGATATGAAAATATTCAGTCGTATTCTGGCAGATAGGTTGGCCCCTTTTATCTCCTCTTTGGTTTCTCCAGACCACTCAGGCTTTATCCCAGACAGATTTATCACTGACAACATTCGCCTCACATTAAACGTTATTCAGGATGCCAATTTACACTCTAAAGGAGTTTTATTATTGAGTCTGGACATTAACAAGGCCTTCGATAGTGTCCTTTGGCCTTATTTGTTTTCCTTGCTATAGAGAATGGGCTTCAGGGACAAGTTTTTATCTGGTATACATGCCCTATATGACTCTCCCAAGACAAAGATAAGGCTTCCTGGCTGTAATTCTGACCTTTTTGTACTCCGTGTTAGAACCTTTGGCAATTGCCATCAGATCACACTTGGATATCTCTGGTTACCCATTATTGGTTTCAGATTTCAAAATATGTATGTATGCCGATGATGTTATGCTGTTCCTTACCAACCCATTAACCTCATTGCCTAATTTATGCACGGTATTGAACGACTTTGCTATAGTGTCAGGTCTTACTGTTAATTTTACTAAATCAGTGGTTATGCCTGTCAATATTCCCGATTCCCTCAGTGCATCTCTCCGTAGTTCTTTTCCATTTCGTTGGGCCACGGATCGGATTTCCTATTTATGTATCAACCTTACTCCCAGATACTCAGATATGTTTGCTGCCAATTACCCACCATGTGTGTCACGCCTCTCTACTCTGTTGAAAATTTGGCAAGATCTCCCCAATTTTTGGCTTTATTACCTCAGCCCGTTTTGCACAATTATCACAATGGGTGACTATTAATTCCCAGATCCTGTGGCTTAGATTTGAATCTCAATCTATACGCCTATTTTATTTACCAGGTATTTTGTGGTCTAAAATTCCCCCTCGATCGTTCGTTTTTTACAATACTATTGTGGCCCATTCATTGACACTTTGGTCCCGATATAAACTTAAATTAAATTTGGTCTCTTTTGTTTCCCCAACTGTATCGATTTTTGGTGATCCTAACTTTAGTACAGCATTTTCGTCTCCTCAGGCGTTTTGTTGGTGGTATGATAAATCCTTTATTAGGTTGTCTGACTTTCAAAAGAGGAGGATCTTATATTACCTTTGATATGCTGCGTGTACTTTTTGATGTTCCGCTTCGTGAATATCATAGTTATGGAGAAATTAGACTTTTAATTCACATTTTGGCCTCATACCTTTATCTCTTATTTCGTTCTTTGCGCGCATTAGTCGTGACTCTCCTAGGGGCAAGGGTCTTATCTCTGATCTGTATCACCAATTCCTGGTCAGTTTCTCTCCCACACCTCCTTTATATAGACAAAAATGGGAAGCGGATAGTGGTATCACTTTTTCAGATGAGGATTGGGATTCCATTGTGGATAACATATGTAAGAGTTCTAGATCCCTTTCTGTCCATGAGACTGCTTTCAAGGTATTAACCAGATGGTATTATACCCCGTCAAGACTACACGTCTTGTGCCCTCAAACGTCCCCCTTATATTTCTGGGGCAGCGGCCTCACCGGTACTTTGGTACATATGTTTTGGGCTTGCCCAACTTTATCCTTGGTGTGGCGCTGGATATCTGAGGTAGTTACCTCGTTGATGGGTGTCCCGGTAAGTCTGACTATACAGTCCTGCCTGTTGGGCGCTCATATTCCTGGGGTTCCTGATGCTACTATGCGATTGATACATACTATTTGTTTTTCCACTTTGTGGGCTATCGCCCTACATTGGAAATCTGTTACTGTACCATTGGCCTCGGTTTTACATAGAGTTGATGCGGTGATGCTCATGGAGCGAATTCATTATACAGTTGTGTCCAAAATTATTCAACCCCCACTGAAATTGAGTGTTTTGGCCAGTTTGACATTGCTTTTGATCATTCAGTCATCTTGCTTACATTTACATTAAAGAGGCACTTGTAGGTCAGACAAATATAACATAACAGTTATAATGAAATAACCACAAATGTCTTTTCTGTGCTCACAGCATTATCAGTTTTATTCAACCCCCAAGTGACATTCAATCTTAGTACTTAGTACAGCATCCTTTTACAGTTATAACAGCTTTTAAACGTGAAGCATAGCTTGACACAAGTGTCTTGCAGCGATCTACGGGTATCTTCGCCCATTCTTCATGGGCAAAGGCCTCCAGTTCAGTCACATTCTTAGGCTTGCGCACTGCAACTGCTTTCTTTAAGTCCCACCAGAGGTTCTCAATCGGATTTAAGTCTGGTGACTGCGATGGCCACTCCAAAATGTTCCAGCCTTTCCTCTGCAACCATGCTCTAGTGGACTTGGAGGTATGCTTGGGATCATTGTCCTGTTGAAAGGTCCAACGTCTCCCAAGCCTCAGGTGTGTGACGGACTGCATCACGTTTCCATCCAATATCTCCTGGTACTGAAGAGAATTCATGGTACCTTGCACACGCTGAAGCTTCCCTGTACCTGCAGAAGCAAAACAGCCCCAAAGCATGATTGACCCTCCACCATGCTTCACAGTAGGCAAGGTGTTCTTTTCATCATAGGCCTTGTTCTTCCTCCTCCAAACATAGCGTTGATCCATGGGCCCAAACAGTTCTAATTTTGTTTCATCAGTCCACAGAACACTATCCCACAACTTTTGTGGTTTGTCCACATGGCTTTTGGCATACTGCAGTCGACTCTTCTTATTCTTTGGAGACAGCAAGGGGGTACGCCTGGGAGTTCTGGCACGGAGGCCTTCATTACGCAGTGTGCGTCTTATTGTCTGGGCTGAAACTTCTGTACCCACATCTGACAAATCTTTTCTCAGTTCCTCAGCAGTCACACGGGGACTTCTCTCCACTCTACGCTTCAGGTAGCGCACAGCAGTCGAAGTCAGCATCTTCTTTCTGCCACGACCAGGTAGCGTTTCAACAGTGCCCTTTGCCTTGAATTTGCGAATGATGCTTCCTAAGGTGTCTCTTGGTATGTTTAACATCTTTGCAATCTTCTTATAGCCATTGCCCTTCCTGTGAAGAGAAATCACCTCTTCTCTTGTCTTCCTGGACCATTCTCTTGCCTTCACCATGTTTGTAACCACACCAGTAAATGTCTAGAAGGAGCTGAGTATCAGTCATTTTAAAGCTGCCTAATTGGTGCTTATTATGCTTGATTGCTGCTCGGTGACATCCACAGGTGTTTTCAATACCTGATGGAAAGCACCTGTATGAACCTCTGTTCTTCAGAGTGGTAGTCCTTAAGGGGTTGAATAATTGTGGCAATGAAGAAACCACATAAGAACCATTTACTACTGTATTACATAAACAATTGATGTCATTTTAGTTGCATTTGGGTAGTTACAACGTCCTTGTAGGATTTGATTCTGAATACAATTCCAAATGTACACTATAGTCCCTAAACCCCTTTACAGCATTGGGGGTTGAATAATTTTGGACACAACTGTAGATAGAAACTTATTTGATAGAAAATGGGAGTCATGGAAGGTTCATAGACATTTACTACATGACTAGTGGCATTCCATTTGAAAGGTTTATTGACGTGTACTGTTGACAGATATATCATTCAGCCTACCTTTTCATTTATATTTTTCATGTACTTGAAATCTACTCTCTTCTTTTCTCTCTTTTTATCCTTTCTATAGGATTGTGTCTGATTTGTACAATTCAACTGTGCCTTGTTATTATTGTATGCATTGTTTGAAACTGTACTGTCTATTTTATGAAAAATAAAATCGTTTGTAAACAAAAAAAAAAAAAAATTATTAAAGATACAAAAGCAGACAAAAAATACAAATAAAAAATGAAAGTTAAAATAAGACTAGGAAAAGGATGACAAACTATACAGCCCAATCACAAAGTGAAAATCATACATATTTCAGAATGAGATCCAAGGGACTCAATCCCAATATTCTCAACCATTAAAAATCAACATAGAGCCCCCTATACCTCACTAATGAAACAATTAATGTCGACTTCCACATTGAGACCCAAAGGATTTAAAGTTTGGAGCTGATAAATTCACTTTGTTTCATGCCTGGAGAATTCTCGAACCATATTGGAACCTCTCCATGATGGGTGGATTCTCCAAAACAACAAACCCTCTGGCTTTTTGTTATGTACCTGCCTAAAATGAAGTGAAACACTGTGGTTACAGAAACCAATACTAATAATATGAACATGTTCAGCCAAAACGTTTCTTTAGCGTGCGCTTGGTTCAACCTACATATTTGCAGGCCAAATGAATACTGAAGGGCGTAAACTACATGAGTCGTGTCACATGAAATAAATTCAGATATTTTATAAGACTTTCCAGTCACCTTAAAAGTGAAGTTACCCCTGATCCTAATGTTATCAGCTGTTCTATATTTTTGACATTTACGGCATGCATGAAAACCCTTCCTATCCCAGAAAAAGAAATGTCTAGTAGGGGGATCTATCACCTTTCTTACAACCATGTCTGCAAAATTGGGGGCATGCCTGTAAATAAAAGTGGGTTTAGATGGTAAATAATTACCCAAAGTCCTATCCATGAATAAAACATGCCAATGTGTTTTAAAGATGTTCTCTACCTCTCTATATTGAGAATGAAAGTTGGAGATAAAACTCCACTGATGTTTATCATTTTGTGTACTTGCTTTTCCTCCAATACAGCAGTTCTAGGAATCCCTGCTACTCCGTCAATCTTTTTAAATATTTTTGTAGAATACTCCTTCTGCACAAACCTATTCTTAATAGTCAGGGACTGCTCCCTAAAATCAGATTCCAAGGTACAATTGCATCTTACCCTCATAATCTGCCCCTTCAGTATATTTTTTTAACCAAATAGGGTTATGGCCACTAGTAACTGATAAGTAACTATTTCTATCCGTTGACTTAAAATACACTTTTAGAACCAGTTTCTTATCCCGCTTTGAAACAGTTAAGTCAAGGAAATGCACTTCCTGATGACTATAATGGTACTCTGACATATTTGAATACCTATTCAGAATAATAAACTGTTGGAAATTAGATTCAGAACCATCCCAAATATAATATAATAAATCTGCGATAAAGATCAGCTCAGATTTTTGATTATGAAACACAAATCTATCCTCCTACTCTGCCATGAAGATGTTGTCCAAGCTCGGTGCAAATTTGGCACCCATGGCCACACTGCTTAATTTATTACAGTACCAGTTTTAATACCAAAAATAATTATGTGATGAATTTTTTTAAGAAGAGCTCTGGATTTTTGTCTGAGAAAAGGGTAAATCATCCAGTTTACTCAAGCCCCAATTCAGAGCAAAAAAAGCATCATCATGTCCTATGATGATGTATAAGGATGATACATCAGCAGTCACTAAATAGATTGTAGACATCCTGAAAAATCAACCTGATTCAATAATCCTTTTTATCTTTAACCACTTGAGCTCCTGAGGATTTACCCCCCTTAATGACCAGGCCTTTTTTTGCTGTTTGGCGCTGCACTAATTCAAATGATAATTGCGCGGTCATGCAATGCTGTACCCAAACAAAATTTACGTCCTTTTTTTCCACACAAATAGAGCTTTCTTTTGGTGGTATTTGATCACCTGTGCGCTTTTTATTTTTTGCACTATAAACAAAAAAAACACGAAAATTTTGAAAAAATACAATATTTTCTATTTTCAGCTATAAAAAATATATCGTAAACTCAAACTTAGTCATAAATTTAAGCCAAAATGTATTCTGCTACATGTTTTTTGTAAAAAAAATATCCCAATAAGTGTATATTGATTGTTTTGTGTGAAAGTTATAGCGTCTACAAACTATGGTATAGATAATTTGAAATTTACACAGCTTTTACTTTCTGACCGCCCATCACATCTCTTGAGGTGCTAAAATACCAGGATAGTACAAACACCCCCAAATGACCCCTTTTAAGAAAGCAGACACCCTAAGCTATCCGCTGAGAGACATATTGGGGTTTATTTACTAAAGCTGGAGAGTACAAAATCAGACTCCCTTCTGCATAGAAACCAATCAGCTTCCAGGTTTCATTGCCAAAGCTTCATTGAACAAGCTGAGGTTAGAAGCCGATTGGTTTCTATGCAGAAGGGAGTCTGATTTTGGACTCTCCAGCTTTAGTAAATAAACCCCATTGTGTCCATGGAAGATTTATTTTTTTTCCACAAGTTTCTGGAAAATGACAAAAAAGTTTTTTTTTTTTTTGTTTTTTGGTTTTTTTTACACAAAATTGTCATTTAAATGATTTATTTCTTGCACAAGCCATGGGTATATGTGGAATTACACCCCAAAATACATTCTGCTACTTCTAACGAGTATGAGGATACCACACGTGTGACACTTTTTGGGAGCCTAGCCACATACAGGAGCCTGAAATCCCAATGACCACTTTGAAAGCCTGAAGGTGCGTAACTTCTTCATTTCACTTCCCCACTACCTATCACAGTTTCGGAGGTCCTGAAATGCCAGGATAGCACCAAACCCCCCCCAAATGACCCCTTTTTGGAAAGTAGACACTCCAAGGAATTTAAAAGAGGCATGGTAAGTATTTTGCAGATCTAAATTTTTTCTCACAAGGTTTTGAAATATAAAAAAGAAAAAATATGTTTTTATTTTCTTTCTTCATTATCCAAAAACTTGTGGCAACAAATGAGATCTTCAAAATACTTACCATGCTTCTTATCAAATTCCTTTGGGTGTCTACTTTCCAAAAAGGGGTCATTTGGGGGGTTTGTTGCTATTCTGGCATTCCAGGGCCTCCAAAACTGTGATAGGTAGTCAGGAAGTGTAATGAGGAAACAAAGCCCTTTAAAAGCCTGAAGGTGCTTATTGGATTTTGGGGTCCTGTAATTGGCTAGACTGCCAAAAAGTCTCTATGTGGTACCCCCATACTCGGGAGAAGTAGCAGAATGTATTTTGGGGAGTAATTCCACATATACATATGTCTTGTGTGAGCAATAAATTATTTCAATGACAATTTTGTGTAATTTTTTTTTTTTTTTCGTCATTTTCCAAAAACCTGTGGTAAAAAAATAAAAATTCTTCTACTGATTCAACATGCCTCTCAGCAAATAGTTTGGAGTGTCTACTTTCCAAAAAGGGGTCATTTTGAGGGGTGGGGGGCATTTTATGCCCAGCATTAGAAGTTTATGCCACACATCACTCACTCTTCTAACCACCTGAAGACCAAGCCTTTTCTGACACTTTTTGTTCATATTAAAAAAAAATCAGTATTTTTGCTAGGAAATTAAAGTGAACCCCCAAACATTATATATTTTTTTAGAGCAGACACCCTAGTAAATAAAATGGAGGGTGGTGCAATTTTTTATCTCACATATTACTTACACAGCGATTTTTCAAACGCAATTTTTTTGAAAAATATACATTTTTTTTAATTTTAATGCACAAAAACACAATATATTGGCCAATTATTTGGTATGATATAAAAGATGATGCTATGCTGAGTAAATAGATACCAAACATGACATGCTTTAAAATTACGCATGCCCTGTGCAATGGCGACAAACTGCATACATTTTTAATATCTATAGGCAACGCTTTAAAAGCCTTTATAAGCTACCATTTTAGATTTACAGAGGAGGTCTAGAGCTATAATTACTTCCCTTGATCTGACGTTCATGGCGATACCTCACATGCATGGTGCAATCGCTGTTTCCATACTGGCACAGAGTCAACGCTCACGACCGCAGGTGTGCACGTGCGCGGATGGGCGAGGGTCCTTTTTTTTTTTCTTTTTTTTTCTGATTTATTTAATTATTTTTACACTGTCCCTTTAATTTTTTTTTTTTTTTTTAATCACTTTTAATGCTATCTCAGGGAGGGGGAGGGGGGGCATTTTCTCCCGCTGCTTGTAAAGGCAATCCTGCAGCTAATTAACCACTAGGAATGCTTTTACATGAAAGCTCATTGCCGGCTGAAAAAAATGATACCAGGATGATGCCTGCAGCTGCAGGCATCACCCTGGTATAACCAAAGTCCAGTGATGTACCAGTACGTCGCTGGTCCTTGTTGGGTGTATATGCTATGTTCTTTTTTTCTCTATGCAGCCTGTGGGCTGAACGAAAAAAAAGAGAAGAAATCTGTCAGAAAAAGTGTGTGGTATGCCCACCATTAGAAACCTCAATGCATCCACCCACTTCTAATGGTGGGCACACATGAAATGTGCCAACAAATATAAAATATATATGCCGAAGCATAGGGGCCATCCACCCACTGGCCACCCCAGGCCCCCATGCTTTGGCATATATTCTCTTTTTTTTTTTTTTTTTTTTTTTTTTTTAACTGCGGATGAAAAATCTCATCCGTCAGCACTGCACACACCTACTTATGTCTATTCTGAAAGCAAGACCCTGTTGCTGTCAGAATAGACAGGTTAGTGCTGCAGTTTGACATTCCTGCAAAGAAATCAACAATGGTTAACAATAAAACAAACTCAATAAAACAACTTTATAATTGAAATATCTCTGCAAGGAAAAGTGTGTGGTGGTATGCCCACCATTAGAAACCTCCCTGCATCCACCCACTTCTAATGGCGGGCACATTTTTAATTTTTTTTTTTAAACTTTAAACATTTTTAAAACAGCTGGTAGGGTCTCTCCAAATGCGATAGCCAGTTTCCTGACTACCTAACATCTTTCGAGACCCTGTGTAAGTGTGCCCTGATCTGTGCCGTGCTGTACCCTATACTAATAGTCAACTAGTGTATGGTAGAGGCGGAAGCAGGGCTTGACGCAGAGGCCAGGTTGGCCAGGACAGGAGGGACAATAGCGGCTGTCACGCCTAATTCCACGTTTGCTGCAGGCACGACATCTTTTTTGGGGTCTTCTTTGGGTTGGGGTACCAGGAATGGTATCGGGAAAATGTCTCTCATGCAGACGGCTAACTACATCTGGGAGAGGGGTTTGGGGTGCAGCACCTTCTGGATACAAAAGGGCCCTGATGTTCTCTAACTGGAAATTTAGGTATGATCCACTATGTCCAGTTGCTTTATAGAGAACAAAAGCGTTATATACAGCCAATTGAAATAAATAAACTGACACTTTTATGTACCAGTGTTTGGCTTTTCGGGAAACTAAGTACGGCTTCATCATCTGGTCGTTGAAGTCCACCCCTCCCATGTTAAGGTTATAATCGTGGACACAGAGGGGCTTCTCAACAACACCAGCTGCCGTGGTAATTTGGACGGTCGTATCTGCGTGAATGGAAGACAGGAGGTAAACATCCCGTTTGTCCTTCCACTTCACTGCGAGCAATTCTTCATTTCTCAAGCAGGCTTTTTCCCCCTTTTTTAGACGGGTATTTACAAGCCGTTGGGGGAAGCCCCGGCGATTAGATCGCACAGTGCCACATGCGCAAATTCCCAGATTGAACAAATGTCTAAATAGTGGCACGCTTGAATAAAAATTGTCCACGTATAAATGGTACCCCATATGGAAAAAGGATGACGCCAAGTCCCAAACTATCTTGCCACTGCTCCCCATGTAGTCTGGGCATCCGGGGGGGCTCCAAGTAACTATCTTTTCCCTCGTAAATCCGAAACTTACATGTATAGCCTGTTGCCCTCTCACAGGTCTTATACACCTTGATCCCATATCTGGCACGCTTGCTGGGGAGATATTGTTTGATTAGAAGGCAGCCAGAATATTGAATGAGGGACTCATCGATGCAGATGTTTTTATGGGGAGTATACACATCTGCAAATTTTTGGTTAAAGTGATTTACGAGGGGCCGAATTTTGTGGAGCCGGTCAAATTCAGGGTCACCCCGAGGACGACTGAGTGTGTTGTCGTAGAAGTGCATAAAACGCATTATCTTTTCATATCTATGCCTGGCCATGGCAGCAGAGAACATGGACATGTGAACAAGCGGGTCTGTGGACCAATACAACCGCAATTGATTTTTATTATTAATGCCCATGTTGAGGGTTAGGCCAAAAAAACTTTACATTCGGAAACCGTAATGGGTTTCCATGCGAATGGTCTGGCAAGGTATGAATTTGGGTTGGTGGCAATATATTGTCGTGCATATAAATTGCTTTGATCCACAATCAATGCATAAAGATCTTCTGTGGAAAACAGCTCAAAAAAAATCAAGGGGAGTATTTAAATTTGCTGTTTCCACCTGAATTCCGGGTTGGGCAGTGAATGGGGGAAGTACGGCTGCTGCAGAATTTGTGGGCTGCCAATCGGGATTTGCAAGCACATCCGGAAGGACACTAGGGGCTCTACGGGCCTGTCTGCGAATTCTTGGTGGCCGCGGGACACTACTTGTGCTCGCCACCACACCAGCTTGTACTGCACTTATGGGACTCGCCACGTCATGAAGTGATACTGCAGTGCTGGTATGTATACGACCAGGACGTACTAGGCCGCTGGTGCTCGCCAGTTCACCAAAAGGTAGTGCGGCACTAGTACTGGCACTCTGCTGCATATGAGAGTCATCATGCATTTGTACCACCTCAGCAACCTGGGAATGGGATCGGGTACACCTGATCTTAGCAGGGACCTCTTCCTCGTCGCCTGAGTTATCTGTCAGGGTGCCGCTGCTGTCTATAGGTTCGTATTCTGAGCCTGATTCTGCCAGTGAGTCGTCCCCTTCGCTCTCACTTGACATGCTCAGAATCCTATAGGCCTCTTCACTAGAGTACCTTTGCTTGGACATTTTGGCCACTAAATTTACAGGTACCTAGTGCGACTCACGGGGAAAAGAGCGCCTGGCTGTCAGGGACTGCTTGAACCGCTACAAAAAATTTACCAACAAGTGCTAACAGAGATCAGGCCTGATTCTGTGAACACTGCGGTTTTGTGTGTAATATGTATCATGTGACAGTTATCTACGGACACTGCACTTGCTGGGGGAGAAGGGGGGGCGTAGGGGCTAAACGCAGGTGTCGGGGCTGATCCCGCTAACGCTGCGTTTTTGGGGATATTATAGTAATGTTAACGCTGGTATAGCGCTGATCTGATCAAAGATATTGATCCAATCAGACACTAAACTAGCAATGGAGGTTTAGCGTGCAAGTAAGCGTGTTCCTGGCAATCAAGGGGTCAAATGTGATTACTTGTGTACTAGCGGCAAACTGGCGCTATCTGGGAGGGGCGCTAACACTATCGGAAGTCGCCAGCGACACTGATCAGTAAAAATTGGTTCACTGATCAGTGACACTGGTGACAGGGCAGTGAAGGGGTCAACTCAGGGGGGGGGGGGGGGGCAATCAAGGGGTTAGACGGGATTACTGGTGTATTAGCGGGCAATCTGGCGCTATCTGGGAGGGGCGCTAACACTATCGGAAGTCGCCAGCGACACCGATACAGTGATAAGTAAAAATCGCTTCACTGATCAGTGACACTGGTGACAGGGCAGTGAAGGGGTTAACTGGGTGGGCGATCAGGGGGTTAAATGTGTCCTAGAGTGTTCTAACTGTTCGTGTAGTGCTTTGTACTCACTTTTACTGTGTCTTCTTTTCTGTCTGGAACAGAATGTGTCCAGGCAGAGAAGAATGACATCATATCCTGTCCTGTGTAAATGTCAACACAGGACAGGATAGGACAGGGACCGATCATCCGATTTCAGCCAGACATCACTGGCTGAAATCTAATGATTGATCCCTCCGGGATCAAATGGTTTCACCCGCGGGTCGGCGGGAGCGCGCGCCCCCTGCCGGCGAAAACAGCGGGAGCGCGGAACCAGTTTTATAACGTGGTTTTGCGCCTGAGTGCCGCCCTGCACACGTATATATACAGTGGCAGTGCGGCAAGCGGTTAAAATATGCCTTTGTGTTTACTACACTTAGCTGGTGAAATGTATCTAAATATTCCCCTAATCTAGATGTAACTGAACCAATGCCATTAACAACGGGTCTGGAAGGTGGACACTAACTTTAGGTAATGTGTATATTGTTGGTAATCTGCAAAAATTTGGAATCAAATCTCTTTTCCTTTTTGGATAAAACTCTAGATTTATAACCCCATTGTATAAATTCCTCCAATTCTTTTTTTATACAACGTTGGATCCTTCAAAAGTTTAGTTTACATTTCTGAATCTTGTAACAAATCTAATAATTGGGAATGATAAAACAACACCCTCACGCCCCAATATAAACACCCCCACCTTTGTCAGCAGGCCATATAATGATGTCTTTGCGCCTCTCCAAGGACCCTATTGCCTCACTAATATACCTAGGATTAACATAACTTTTTGGCTTAATTTGAGCCAAATCCCTTAGGACCAAATTTTTGAAGACCTCTCCACATAATGGTTGTTAGATATTTGGGGATTAAACATGGACCTATTCTTAAGGCCACTATCTACTGCTTTTTCTATCTTAATCTCCTGAGTTCTCATACTAAGGGGGTTCATCAAAAAATATTTTTGGAGATTGAGTGTAAGCATGTATTTATGTGCATCTACATGCATCTCAAATTTATTCAAAGATTTTCTAGGTGCACATTTTAAACCAATGTTCAAATTATTGGTTTCTTCATGTGTGAGGAAAAAGTTACTTAAATTTTGGTTGTCTCCTAACGTGTTTCGTTGATATTACATTTTTTGTTGATGAGGCATGTAGGGTCCCCCCAATCCCACCCCTTTGGAGGAATCTCCAAAATCTGCCTCTTCCTCTCCTGAACCCCCCCCCCCCCCCCCAAAAAAAAAGTTGGAAGTTGTAGGCTTGATTATCATACGAATAATCTCCCAAAGGTTGGAATCTATTGAAAGTGGGAACTCTAAAATGATTAGAACCATACTGATTACCAGTAGGATTAGAACAATCATTCCTAAACTATCACTGTATGTAAGGGGAGGGGAGGGAACATGGAGCTCTGAGCAGCATGAGCGCCAGGCGCCCACCACTGAACAGAACCTAGTTACTGCCTAGTGCCTGACCATCTGTGCTTACCGGTCCGCGTGGTGGGAGGACTCTCTGGCTGGCAGTGCTCGGCAGTCGGACGGTCCCGGCTGTGTCCTTGTAGGTGAGATTGCAATGAGAGGCAAGACGGTCGGCACGAGCGTACAGGTGACAGATGACTTCCCATGTGACAGGGAAGTCTTAAAAGGTCCGGGAGAGCAGGAAGCTAAGCGGATGAAGAGGAAATAGGGCTCTGATGGGATTTCACCTTGTGATGAGCCATTAGTCTCAGGAGACCCAGAGCCACCTCAGATATTTACCAAGTCATAGAAGCCCCCCCACAGGAGTGTCTGGAAGTCTGATTAAGAGGCCACGGTTGGAGCAGACGTGTAAGCAGAGACTGAAGGGCCGGTACGGAGGGTGACGGTGAGTTGCCATGGGCAACGACGGATCACTTAAGTTTCTATTTGATTTTATGCATGTTTGATAAACCTACCAGAGCAGTGGGGGTGACAAAGGACTATACTGTGGGGGGCTCTCTGGGGTCGTTGGAACCATTTAATTTATGTAAAAGCATAGAACAAAAAATTTACTCTTATAGGGGACGATAAATTTGTATACTATCAGAATCTAGAGCAGAGACATTTAGGCGATCATTTATGTGACAACTACTGGAACCCTGTGATCATAGAAAAGTAGCAGGAGTACCGAACAGTAATAAAGAGTAACTCAGCTAAAGGAGGGGGCTTTAAAACTCCCCAATTGAATGTAAATGCTAGCACAATTAAAAAATATATGTCCACTTGGTAGAAAAGCCCAGAGAAAGTTGGAAAATCTGACGGAGATCAATCCAGAGTGTCATCGGGGTCCCAGGAAGGGAACCAGACCATAAGTCTGGACAGTGTCACGGAACAAGGAGCCATGTCACAAAAATACCTACTAAAAATGAGATGGCAGAAATATTTGCAAAATTAGAGATGTCTATAAAAAATGAGATGGGGACACTACGCAAGGATTTGGGTCAGATATTAATGGGAGTGGAAGAATTAGAGGGGAGAACGGAGACACTCTCAATTAATAAATTAGAGACATAGATGGAGATGTGCAGAGACCAGAGAAAGCTCTCATTTAAATTGAAAGACCAAGAGAACCGTGACAGAAGAAATAAATGTAAGGATTCGTGGTCTACCAGAAGAAGAACAGGGAGAGGACTTACGGGAGAAAATAAAGAGTGTGTAATCCAATAATGAGAAGATCAATGACAGAAAATCTGAAAATTGAGAGAGTATATAGGACCAGACAACCACAAGGAATGTTGGTGGAAAGCCCCAGAGAAGTGATAGGTTTCATCACTATGAAGACAGACAAGATATGGAAAAGTCTACGTGACACTACCGAAATAAAATACAAGGAGACAAAGTTGTACATTTTTGTGGACATTGCTCCAAAGACACTAGCTAGAAGATTACTGAAACCGTTGCTGGAACATTTGAGAGAGAAAAAAAAGTGTGATATAATTGGGGCTTTCCAGCATGCTTGATCAAATGGAAAGATGGAAAATAGGCAAGACTGAGGTTCCCAGAGGACTTAAGTGATTTCTGCGAGAAATTAGATTTACAGAAAATAGTCCTTAAAGGGTGGTCAGAGGGGCCTAAAAACAGTGGAGAGCAACGGGTGAAAGGATTAAATGGAATATAACTGAATCCATTTTGTATACACTAATACAAGATGCTAGTTTAACATATATATGAAATTTGTACACACTAAACAAAACTGTCTACGCCAAGCTTCTTGTAGAAATAAGTGTTTTTGCAAACTTTACAAAAAACAGATAAGGTTTACTCACTTCTGAAAAGTTTTAACCACAACTTGGGTGTTGGGTCAGATTACAGCCATGGTCTGGGCTTTAGACCAGATATGGTATGATAGATAAAGCAGAAGAGTGAAAATGCAAACCTCATACAAATAATTGTTGAGTTAAGGTAAAAAAATGTACATGTATTTGATTGGAAGGTCTGAGGGTGTGTTTGCCCAAAGACTACAGTATAATAACCCTGATGTAATGCCAATAAAACTGAAGTGTTTGCAATCGCAACTGAGGTGACTTGAGTGCATTCACTTTCCGAGATCTCGTAGCTGTGTCCAGGTGTGACCGTTGGTATCTTGAGGGGGCCCCCAAGGAACAGGAAAAAGACCACCTACCTACTTTCAGTGGTGTCAGAAGTGGGATAATTGCCAAGGTAAGTGAGAGTTATTTGTTAATGCTTTCTTTACCGAGGTAATTTGTCAGGGATCTCCTCGATCCCTGCCGCGATGGTCCCGGCGCAGGCGCACTGCTCCGCCCTGTACACGGGCACTAGGTCCGGGCCGGCCGCGGCGTTCGAGTTCGCGCATGCGCAGTAGAAGCCGCGGCCGCCCGCTGGGCACCAAGGGCGGGATATTTAAAGGTCCCTGAGCTGTCATTTCGTTGCCTTCTGGTCTTACCTGCTTCCTGTGATTCTGTACCTGTGCCTAGTAAGTTTATTGACCCGGATTGTTTGACCTGCTGATTTCTCCTGCCCAGACCCTTGCTTGCCTGACCTCTCTCCCTGGATGCCCCTCATTAGATCTGACCTCCTGTTGCTGACCTGGCGTGTGACCCGACGATTCTCTGCCTGCTCCCTTGTACCCTACCGTCCTCTACGTTACCGACTCGGCCTGTCTGACTACGCACTTGCTCAGCCATCCATCCATCCCATCGGGGTCACCCGACCTCCTCACATCTGGCTCTCCCTGGTTGGAGCCCCTGGCGAACACCCCTACCACTGACAGGTGTGCTCAGTAGAGGCGACCTGGTCTCGGGGTACTACCAGTCCATCCCCACCATCAGGGGCCCTGGTGAACAAGTACCCTGGGGCTTAGACTCCGCGCTCTGGGCACGCCTGACCAGTGGAGTGCTAGTGGTGCCGCTCGGCGGTCCCTCACATAATTATTCTGAACTTAAGGGAAATTTGGTGGTTGGAGTTTTAGGAGCGAGACTAAGGGATTCTCGGCTCGGGGAATAATACCAGGACACACCTGGCACAGCACTTTGTATAATTTGTAAAAAGTGTGTTATTGTTGTTTTTTTTGTCTTGTTTGTTAGTTTACTAATTTACTGCTATGGGTAATTCCTCAGGTAAGGAGGAAGGTCCCCAACATGTGCCGCCACAAAAGTTGATTAAGTTGTTAAGAAAAACTAGAAAGCTGAGGGGAAAGAACACATCTACCCTAAATGAAACTTGTAAAGAATATGTAGCAAGGGTATCCCCTTATGATATTTATTATGTTAATCCCTGGGTGGATAATTTAGTGGGATGGTCAAAAAGACTGGGTGGAGCTAGTTTTCCCTGTGAAGGGGGAAATGACACTATGTGCATGGATATGATTAGAGGAATGTGTTTGCATGAACAGCCTCAGGTAGGTATCTGGGGGACTGGAAATCCAGATTGGGACAAGAATTATATGTATGAAGGGGGTAAGAATTGGTTGAAGTATGCACCAGGCTATAAGACTCTAATTGTAGCAAATGATTTCACACCACCATCGCCATACAAACACAGTGAGACATGTCCTGCCCCTACAGCTCCACATGCAGCCCCATTACACCCAGCACTCCCACAGGTAAAACAAGTAGATGAAGAGGTTCTTATTGCTGCTTCCCAGATACATACAGGGGAGTCAGAAGAATCTGGCTCAGATGGGGAAACTGGGAGTGTTAGTCAAAGGGATACTGAGAGGGGTAAAGGGAAAGTAAAGAGGAAGATAAAGAAGGTAGAAAAGTGTGATAGAATTCTTAGGTCAGCAGAAAGTAACAAGGGGGAAGTTAAAGATGAGACAGCTGAGCTAGATATGATGAATTCAGCCTTTCCATTCATGATGATTGGGGAGCAGCTGATTTTAAAGGCAATAGATCCCAAGGAGCTGGATGCTATAGTACAGGGATGCCCTAATCCAAGGAAACCCCCCACTTGCATTACACCTCCCCTCCCGGTACAAGCAAAAGATGGACAGGTCTGGTATCATAAATTTCATGTGCTCCCGCATTGCCCCTGTAGTCCCAGATATAACAACTTTGGTAAATGCTATAACTGCCAACGCCACACATTTTACAGTAATTAATCTGTCAAATGTATTTTTTAGTGTCCCAGTTGACCCGGAGACACAGGTATTGTTTGTTTTTTGTTTTCAAGGGGAGAGGCTAACCTGGACCCGTCTCCCTCAGGGCTATGTAGACTCGCCGGCAGCATATACCATGGCCAGTAGATCCATGCTCAATGACTGGGTACCCACCCATGGTTCAGTACTTATCCAATACATGGATGACTTACTGATTAGTTCTCTGAGCGAGAAGGCGTGTCAGGCCGATTCATTGTCATTGTTACGGTTTCTGGCTGATCAGGGACAGAAAGTCTCTCGCAAAAAGATGCAGTTTGTGGCACCACAAGTTGAGTACCTAGGATTTGTATTGTCTGAGGGCCAGAGGGGGATGAGCCCAAGGAGAGTGGCAGCAATATGTCAACAACCAAAACCAGAAACTAAGGTTCAGATGCAATCCTTCCTAGGTATGGTAAACTATTGTAGACAGTGGATTCCTGACTGTTCTTATTATGACAATGTATTACGTCAAGTGACACTGAAAGATCAGCCAGACCGTATTGAATGGACGCTGCCATTGGTGCAGGCATTTGAATATTTGAAGACAGCACTGGTCTCGTCTCCCGCATTAGCGTTACCGGATTATACTAAATCTTTTCATTTGTATTGTCAATCTGCATGTAAAACCATTGCTGCAGTACTAGCTCAAGAGCACGGAGGTGCCATGAGGCCGGTAGCATATTTATCAAAAACAATGCCCATCCCGGTCCAGGGCATGCCGGGGTGTCTCCAAGCTTTGTCTGTGTGTGCCTTGGCTGTGGAAATGGCATCTATCATAGTTTTGGGGAACCCATTGATATTACACATATCTCATCATGTCCTACATGTACTGAAAAACATTAACACTCAACATGTCGGCACAACGCCTGGCGGGATGTGAAGTAATTTTGACATCCACCAATAATCTCACAGTTAAATACAGCCCATCTACATCGGGACCGTCTTTTATTGTCCTCCCTGCTTAATCTTCACAACACAAGGTCACCAGAATTGCAGGAGGAGCACAATTGCCTGGATGTTATCCAAGCTGACACTTCACCGCGACTAGATATGTTGGAGACTCCGATTCCTGGAGCCCCTGATGTGTTTGTCGATGGATCTTGTACATGCCCTAGTGATGCTACATACATCACAGGTTATGCAGTAGTAGAACCACCTTTTATTATTGAAACAGGTTCCATCCCCTACCCCAGTGCACAAGCAGCTGAATTAGTGGCCCTAACACGAGCCTGCACTCTTTATCAAGATCGAGATGTTAACATATACACAGATTCTAAATATGTCTTTGGGGTTGTACATGATTTTGGCCGTATTTGGCAACGCCGTGGTTTCACTACGGCCGATGGCAAGTCAATATCCCATCATTCTTTGATCCAGGATTTGCTTGCTGCACTCCAACTTCCAAGAAGGATAGCGGTCATTAAAGTGCGGGCACATACTAATGCCAAAAACCCAGTCACAAAAGGTAATGCTATGGCAGATGCAGCTGCAAAAACTGCATAATCGAGCAGATCTATCTATGGTAATGTTGTCCACCCCATCCCTACTGTCAAATGAGCTTTTAGGTACACTGCAGGCACAAGCCTCTGAAAGTGAAGTTGATTTTTGGGCTAGCAGAGGTTTAACACAAGACAAACATTGTCTTATGTCAAAAGAGGGGATTGTAAGACTTCCGATTGTAGGCAGCTGCTGTATTATTCATTCAAAATTTTCATGGTGAAGGTCATAAGGGAAAACAGTTAGTGGAGAAAGAAATGCGCAAACGATTTTGTGTATGGTTTCTCCATGATCTGGTGAAGGAAACATTGGGAAGGTATCTTACTTGTTTACAAAACAACCCTGGGCATGGCCAGCATGGGAAACATGAACATTTAACACCCCCTGAGGCACCATTCACACATCTACAGATAGATTTTACACATCTCCCTAAATCAAAAGAAGGAGATAAGCTGTTGGTGGTAGTAGACAGATTTTCAGGTTGGCCGGAAGCTTTCCCATGTAGGAATGAAACAGCAGAGACAGCGGTCAAGGTTTTGTGTAAGGAAATCATCCCTAGATGGGGTTGTCCTTTGTTCATAGAAAGCGATCAGGGACCAGCTTTTACTGCAGCAGTGACTCAGGGAGTCTCAAAGGGTTTGAGTATTCAATGGAAGCTCCATATTCCTTACCACCCTCAGAGTTCTGGAGTAGTGGAAAGAATGAATAGAACAATTAAGAATAAATTAGTGAAAGCCACGGGAGGGACTGAAGAATTGGCCAGCTGTGTTACCTGCTATACTAGCTGAAATAAGGATGACACCTCATAAACGGAGTAAGTTGTCTCCTTTTGAGATACTAATGGGCAGACCATTCCCTACCCCTTGGAATAGACAGCAACCCCCTCTGTGGCAGAAAGGAGATTTAGAGGTGATACAGGCAGAATATGTAAGAGCATTGTGTGAAAAGTTGAATAGCGAACAAAATGATGCTGCTGTTTTTTTCCTTTATCCGCAGATCAACCAACCCACCCTTTCGAGGTAGGTGATCAAGTGGTGATCCGAAGACTGGATCCAAGGGTGAGACCCCGGTTTGGAGAACCTACAGTGATCGTGGCCATTACACGTACAGCTGTTCTTACTGAAGGATCAGGCACCTGGATCCATGCATCAAGAGTCAAAAGGATTTCCCAAGATGAGAGACCCAATCAAGCTGATCAACCAACTGAAGGAGCCAAGAACATTGCTACCCAACCTATTGGATCCCCGTGAGGACTGGATGAACCTGATTATTATCTTATCAATAGTGACTATTATCATTGTCCCACTCTGGTTTCTATTGGAGAATTCATATGATAGAAAGGGGCCAGTGGTTCAAAAACCCTCTGGGAGTTCAGGATGGGTGGGGGATTGTACATCATCACAACCGGATGAGAATAAGTCATGTACTACATTAATATGGAATAGCCCATCTGAATCACATCTGGTAAAAGGAGCTAACCAAACATATACCCATCTGATACCTTTTAAAGGTCAATGTAAAATAGACATTAGTACTACACATAACTTTACATGTTGCATTATGGATGAGTGTAGTCAGGCACTAACTTGTAAATGGAATGAAGGTTTTCTGTTACATGTTCAGAAGGGAAGCAAAGTGGTTGCTAATTTTGGGTGTACCATACCTGTAAAAAGACAGAAGAGGTCTAAAACTGAAAATATGTCATTACTGAAGTTTAAATATAAGTATGCTAAATTCTCAGGGTTTAAAAGTTGTTGGGTTTGTAGCATGCTCCACCCTGAAACTATGAGCATACCCATATATGCAGTACCCCTTAATGTCACAACTATGTTGGAGGGTAACCCGAGTATTATATTAACTAATGTTACCACCCAACCTAAATTTGAGGTATTGGGGGTTGTTATGAAACCCAAATGGTGTTTTCATCTGGGTAAGGGGTCGAGAGAAGGGGAAGAGTTTTGCAGTAAATCAGAATTAAATATTACTGGGAAGGAACCTACAGGTGGTCATTTTATACAAATAAATACAACTGAGGGAGAATGGGAGAAGGGTAGAATTATATTAAAAAAATAATTGACCAAAAAGATCACCCGAAACATTACGGATTAGGACGAGTTTTTATTAATTTAGCCTTAGTGGGTCACCCTGACTCCAATGTAAGCAAAGGATGGAAAAGCCAATCAGTAGCTTTTACTCAGGGAGTCCAGGTGTGCTGTGGGAAAGTTTGTTACCCATGGATTCCCCGGGATCAGGAGGGTTGGTGCTATTTGGCCACTTTGGTACCAGTGATGGATGTTATAGGAGGAGAACATAGTAATGCCCTATTGGCCAGTAATCATCCCTGGTATCCTCTGAAACATAGATATGAGAGATTTGTTCAAGGTAGAAGACCAGGCTTGGTCATGGTTTCCTACATGGACTGGATGGGGAATAGAATTAATGAGGAGACTTAATAACTACTCACTTATTATGGATCAAATAATAAATGAAACACAAGCTGAAATAAGTCTTATTAACATAGAATTACGGGCCTTAAGAAAACAAGTGCTTATTAATGAGATGAAGGTAGAACAAATTGGTGCAGCACTGACTGGGCTTTGTGAATCCACCACTGATAAGTGCTGTACCTGGGTACACAATACAACCGCTGAAATACCAGATTACTATGAAATGATTAATAAGCATAGGGAAAAAGTGGAGGATCTCCAGGCTGAAGCTAGAGCTATAGCTGAGGATGGGTGGAATCCCTTTAAGGGTATAGGAGATGGTTCCTGGTTTAGGAACATATTCAGCAGCTTTAGAAAATTGATCTCCCTCATGATTATGTTTTTCTTATTGATTTTTATGGGATATCTGTTATACCGAATGATCATGTGTATCAAAATGAGAATTAATGAGAAGGAAAGGGAGGAAATGTTTTTGCTTCAACAATATGAGGAAATGCATGGGATTGAGACGTTAGGGAGAGTAAGTCAATGAAAAGTGTTATCGCTATGTGATAAAAGAGGGGACTGAAAGGATTAAATGGAATATAACTGTATCCATTTTGTATACACTAATACAAGATGCTAGTTTAACATATATATGAAATTTTTACACACTAAACAAAACTGTCTATGCCAGCTTCATGTAGAAATAAGTGTTTTTGCAAACTTTACAAAAAACAGATAAGGTTTACTCTCACTTCTGAAAAGTTTTAACCACAACTTGGGTGTTGGGTCAGATTACAGCCATGGTCTGGGCTTTAGACCAGATATGGTATGATAGATAAAGCAGAAGAGTGAAAATGCAAACCTCATACAAATAATTGTTGAGTTAAGGTAAAAAAATGTACATGTATTTGATTGGAAGGTCTGAGGGTGTGTTTGCCCAAAGACTACAGTATAATAAACCCTGATGTAATGCCAATAAAACTGAAGTGTTTGCAATCGCAACTGAGGTGACTTGAGTGCATTCACTTTCCGAGATCTCGTAGCTGTGTCCAGGTGTGACCGTTGGTATCTTGAGGGGGCCCCCAAGGAACAGGATAAAGACCACCTACCTACTTTCAACGGGTATCTAAAAATAAAAGTGTAAAAGTGTAGGGGGCATGGTGTGATTGGTGTGGGGGGGTTGGGGAGAATACCCAGGGGTCACCTGGAGTAGGAGATGTCCTGGGGTGTGTAGTGCATTTCTCTGTCCCCACCCCCCCCCCAGATCCTCTCCAGACTGCACCATGGTTCCCTTGCCCCCGCTCCCTTCCTCCCCGGCTCTTAACCGCTGGGACGGAGTAAGGGGTAGAGAACTTTTGATTTGCTGTCCAACTCCAAAATCAGACTAATGACACGAGTTAGGGATTGGAAGAGGCGTGTGTGGCTCGAGTCTTACCCCAATTTAGGAATCGCTAGTGAGAACCCACAACAGATTCTAGGGCCACAAGTAGGCCATGAGGGTTTTAGGGGAAAGGGTGGGAGGAAAGTCGCGAGAGAGAATTTACGTCCTTTTTTCCCCCTCACACACACAGTTTTCTTTCAGTGGTATTTGATCACCTGTGCGCTTTTTTTTTGCACTATAAACAAAAAAAAAAAAAAAAAAATGAAAATTTTGAAGAAAAACGATATTTTTTACTTTCAGCTATAAAAAATATATAGTAAACTGAAAGTTAGTTATAAATTTAGGCCAAAATGTATTTTGCTACATGTTTTTGTTAAAAAAAAAAATACCACTAAGTGTATATGGATTGCTTTGTGTAAAAGTTATAGCGTCTACAAACTATGATATAGATACTGCAATTTACGCCTTTTTTTGCTATACAGCACTAGTTTAACTGATAATTGTGTGGTCATGCAATATGATACATAAACTAAATTTACGTCCTTTTTTCCGCACAAATAGAGCTTTCTTTCAGTGGTATTTGATCACCTGTGCGCTTTTTATTTTTGGTGCTATAAACAAAAAAAGATTAAAAAAAAAATTTTTGGAAAAAGAACCAATATTTTCTAATTTGTCAAAAAATATCAAAAAATAAAACTCAAATTTTATCATAAAGTTAGGCCAAAATGTATTCTGCTACATGTCTTTGGTGAAAAAAAAATCCCAATAAGTGAATAGATTGATTGCTTTGTGTAAAAGTTATAGCATCTAAAAACTATGATATAGATAATGGAATTTACACATCTTTTACTCTGACTGCCCATCACATTTCTTGAGGTGCTAAAATACCAGGACAGTACAAACACCCCCAAATGACCCCTTTTCTGAAAGAAGACACCCTAAGCTATCTGCTGAGAGGCATATTGAGTCCATGAAAGATTAATTTTTTTCCACAAGTTTTTGGAAAATGACAAACTTTTTTTTCCACACAAAGTTGTCATTTAAATGATATATTTCTCACACAAGCCATGGGAATGTGGAATTACACCCCAAAATACATTCTAACGAGTATGGGCATACCACATTTGAGATTTTTTGGGAGTCTAGCCACATACAGGAGCCTGAAATCTAATGGCCAATTTGAAAGCCTGAAGGTGCCTAACTTCCTCATTTCACTTCCTCACTTCCCATCACAGTATCACAGGCCCTGAAATGCCAGGATAGTAACAACCCCCCCCTCCCCCAAATGACCCATTTTTTGAAAGACACCACCCCAAGGAATTTAAAAAAGGAGGCATGGTGAGTATTCTGCAGATCTAATTTTTTCCCACAAGGTTTTGAAATACAAAAATATAAATATATTTATTTTTTTTTTTTTCTTCATTTTCCAAAAACTTGTGGCAACAAACGAGATCTGCAAAATACTCACCATGCTTATCAAATTCTTTGGGGTGTCTACTTTCCAAAAAGGGGTCATGGGGGGTGGGGATTGGTGCTATCCTGGCATTTCAGGGCCGACAAAATGGATCGGTAGTCAGGAAGTGTAATGAGGAAATAAAGCTCTTTAAAAGCCTGAAGGTGCTTATAGGTGCCACGAGCAATAAATCATTCAACAGACAATTTTGTGTAAAAAAAATAAATAAATAAAAAATTGTAATTTTCCAAAAACTTGTGGTAAAAAAATAAAATAAAATTCTTCTATTGACTTAACATGCCTCTCAGCAAATCGGTTGGGGTGTCTTTCCAAAAAGGGATCATTTTGGGGTGTAGAGGCATTTTATGCTCAGCATTAGAAGTTTATGCCACACATCATTCACTCTAACACATTAAGACCAAGCCTTTTCTGATACTTTGTTCACATGGGGAAAAAAAATAAATAAATCTGCATTTTTTGCTAGGAAATTACTTTGAACCGTCAAACATTATATATTTTTTAAAGCAGATGGTGGGTGCTGCAATTTATGTCACATACAGTAGTACTCTTGCATCGATTTTTCAAATGCAAATTTCTTGCAAAAAATACACTATTTTTACATTTAACACACAAAAACAATATATTGGCCAATTATTTCATAATATATAAAAAAAGAGGATGGTATGCCAAAGTAAATGGATACCAAACATGACATGCTTTAAAACTGCGCATGCCCATTGCAATGGTGACAAACTGCCTACATTTTGAATATCCATAGGCAATGCTTTAAAAGCCTTTACAAGCTACCATTTTAGCTTTACAGAGGAGGTCTAGTGTTAGAATTACTGCCCTTGATTTGACGTTCACGGCAATACCTCACATGCATAGTGCAACCACTGTTTACATGCCGGCACAGGGTCAAAACTTGCACATGTGCATGGGGGGGGGGGGCAAGGGTGCTTTTACACTATCCCTTTCAGGTTTTTTTTTAATCATGTTTAATGATATCACCGGGAACGCAAATATCCCCTATAACTTTAATGGGCATTGTTATATATTCTTTGAGAAATCTGGGGTCTAGATATCTCCTCTGCCCTTACATTATCTAATCTCACCAAGATCGGTGTGATCAGATGCTTTCCCAATTTACAAATGGCACGGTTTATAACCTGTGAAACTAAAGTGATGAAATGCTCATAGCTTCAGATTTCTTAGTCTATAGAGATGATGGTCACCATTCCGGTCTCCAATCAGCTCTATGGTCAGCTGGCAGAAACACCAGCTGCATTTTCAGGTTCCACCAATGGGATGGGACTGCCAGAAAAGGCAGTGGAAGGCAGCAGGGGAGGGGGGCATCGTCTCCTGCTACTTGTAAAAGCAATCCTGCAGCTAATTAGCCACTAGGATTGCTTTTACATGAAAGCCGATCACCAGCTGAAATAAACTATACCAGGATGATGCCTGCAGCTGTAGGCCAGTGATGTACCAGTATGTCGCTGGTCTTTGTTGGGTATATAGGATATGTTTTGGGGTTTTTCTGTATGCAGCTTGTGGACAGAATGAAAAAAAATAAATAAATCTCTGCGAGAGAAAAAAAAAAAAAAATGAATGTGTGACATGTCTACCATTAAAATATACCGCACTGCATCCACCCACTTCTAATGGTGGGCACACATTAGGTCGCACGGCGCCACATTGTACAAATGTCTCAATAGTGGCACGCTTGAATAAAAATTGTCCACATATAAGTGGTACCCCATATGGAAAAAGGATGGCACCAAGTCCCAAACTATCTTGCCACTACTCCCCATGTAGTCTGGGCATCCGGGGGGCTCCACGTGACTGTCTTTTCTCTCATAAATCCGAAACTGCAAATTTTTGGTTAAGGTGATTTACGAGGGGCCGAATTTTGTGGAGCCAGTCAAATTCAGGGTCACCCCGAGGACAACAGAGTGTGTTGTCGTTGAAATGCATAAAAACACAATATACTCTCATATCTATGCCTGGCCATGGCAGCGAAGAACACGGGCATATGATGAATCAGGTCTGTGGACAAATACAACCACAATTCATGTTTTTTAGTAAATGCCCATGTTGAGGGTTAGGCCCAAAGAAAAAAAAAATCTCAATTTGGAAACCATAATGGGTTTACATGTGAATGGTCTGGCAAGGTTTGAATTTGGGTTGGCGGCGATAAATTGTTGTGCCTATAAATTGCTTTGATCCACAATCAATGCATACAGATCTTCCATGAAAAACCGCTCCCAAAAAAAAAAGAATCAAGGGGAGTAGTTAAATTTGCGGTTTCCATCTGAATTCTGTGTTGCGCAGTGAATGGGGGGAGTGCGGGTGCTGATTCTGCGGACACTGCGGTTTTGTGTGCAATGTATCAAGTGACAGTGACCTACTGACACTGCACTTGCTGGGGGAGAAGGAGGGGGGGTAAGCATGGGGAATAAACGCAGGTGCCCGGGCTGATCCCACTAATGCTGTGCTTTTGGGGACACTATACTAATGTCAACGCTAGTATAGTGCTGATCTGATCAAAGATATTGATCCGTTCAGACACTATACTAGCAATAAAAGTTATAGTGTATACGAATGGCGGAATATAAACACTATCGGTGGCGCAGGTAGGGGGGTTGCACACACCCCCTACCCAGAAATGCCAATTTGCATGTATACATACACGCATGATTTTGCGCAGCGGTGCCGCCCTGCCACAGTATAAGTACTGTGGCTGGTCAGCAAGCGGTTAAAGGAATTAAGATTAGAGAAGTACAACATTTACGTGGCAGCGTATGCAGATGATATGCTGTTCTACATGGTCAATCCTAGACGGACGTTGCCTTATTTAATGGGATTATTAAAACTATACAGGGAGTTGTTAATATTTAAGATCTCAGATTTTGAAAGGTTTATTTTCAAATTTGACATCTCAAAAGGTAGGAGATGCAGATTTTGCAAAAAGACTTTCCATTTACATGGAGGGAGAGAGAATTAAGCTACCTGGGAATAAAGTTAACCCCTCAATAAAGAGCTTAAATCAACGTTAACTACATAGCATTAATAAATGAAATTATAAGAGGAGTTGAGAAGACTCAATAGGGTGGGTCTCGTGGATTGGACATTTCAATATGGTTAAAATGGTGATAGTTCCAAAAATCCCGTATAAGTTTCAAATGCTCCCAATATATTTACCAGGATCTTTCTTTAGGATAAGAAAATTGATACTGAAGTTTATATGGGCTAATAAGAAACCAAGAATTAAGTATGAGGTTCTATGTAACAAAGAGAAAGGAGGATCAAATGTTCCAAATATGAGGAAGTATTATATGTCTGTGTTATCACGGGTGGTAGATTGGACACAACTCAAATAAAAAAGTTGGGTTAAAATGGAAGGTATATTAAGTAATGCACAATTAAAGAAGATTATCTGAATTCCACAAATGTTTTGAGAATTAGATGAAAATAGTAATACACTGACACGAGAGGTGTTGAGAATATGGGATGGGTTGCATAAGTTAATGGGTTGGAAGTACAATTCACTGTTGATACCCCTGGGGGATACAGATTTTTTTCCAACAGGCAATAATATTTCTGGGAAATGGTATTTTACGGCGTATAAGACGATTTTTTTTTACTTAAAAACATACCCCAACAATTGGGGGTCGTCTTATACGCCGGGTATAGAACCGATGGATGTGCGGTAATACTGTACGGTAGCTTCAGCTACATACAGTGTACCGCGCTGAGCCAATCATGGCGAGCGATGTATTCTATCAATGAATAAAGAGCCTGCTCTGATTGGCTGAAGTTGTGACATTATCAGCCCGCCTCTCTGACGCAGCCAATCCGAGCAGGCTCTGTATTCATTAATAGAATACATCACTTGCCGTGATTGGCTCATTTGACGTCTTCCCATTCTCCGCACGTGTGGCAATGCGCTGTGTCCCTCGGACACAGCGGATCACCGATCACGGAAAGAGCCGAAGATGTCGGCTCGGTCATGTGATCAGCTGTGTCCAATCACAGCTGATCACAGGGTAAACAGGGAAATGCAGGTTATCGGCATTTCTCTGCTCTCGAGCTGTCACGCTGACAGCTTGAGAGGAGAGCTGGTAAATCGGCTTTCTGTGGAGTGGACATGTACACTGATCATCAGGGCACTGATGATCCGAGTGCCCTGATGATCAGTGTAGCCCCAGCAGTGCCAGCTGTCAGTGTCCATCAGTGCCACATCAATGCCTACCAGTTAACATCAATGCCAGATATCAGTGCCCATCTGACCTGCCTTTCAGTGCCACCCATCAATGCCAATCAGTGCCACCTATCAGTGCTGCCAGTGTCACCTATTAGTGCCATGTATCAGTGCTGCCTTTCAGTGCCCATCAGTGCCGCCTATCAGTGCTGCCTATCAGTGTCACCTAACAGTGCCAGTCAGTGCCACCTAACAGTGCCATATATCAGTGCCATGTATCAGTGCTGCCTTTCAGTGCCCATCAGTGCCACCTACCAGTGCCTCATCAGTGCCACCTACCAGTGCCTCATCAGTGCCACCTACCAGTGCCTCATCAGTGCCACCTATTTCATATGGGTACAGTGTTGCATGACCGTGCAATTGTCATTCAAAGTGTGACAGCGCTGAAAGCTGAAAATTGGCCTGGGGGGAAAGTGGGTATAAGTGCCCTGTAGGCTAGGGGTTAAATGGTGTTGCCTCAGAAGGGGGGGGTAGTCTTATACGACGAGTATAGCTCAAAACCTATGTTTTAACTGGAAAATTAGGGGGTCGTCTTATACACCCAGTCGCCTTATACCCCGGAAAATACGGTATGTATATTTCAAGAATTAAAGAGTAAAAAAGATTTTATACATTAGATGAATTTAGATACTATCAACTAGAACGCTTTGTCTCAACACTCCAACCACTGAGCATGCAGAAGGATATGCTTCCATTTGAAAAAAATGTTGAGTTCTGGGATAGTGCATAAACATGTAACTTCTAAAATATATAAGATTCTTATTGAATGGATGGGATCTGAACCTCCGTTATTCTTAGAGAGATGAGAAACAGAATTGGGTACAAAAATGACTGAGCAACAGAATAAAATGTATAAGTTGATGCACAGGGTGGTAAATATGAACACCGTAGAAATGAACTATAAATGTTTAACTAGATGGTATTTTACACAGAGTGTGGCACATAAACAAAGAGAAGAGATTTTGCCATTGTGTTGGAGGAGTTGTGGGGGAAGGGGGTCGATGGCTCACATATGGTGGAAGTGTTCCAAAATTCAGGGGTATTAGCAAGATATAATTCAATATATACAGGAGCGACAATGGCACAAAACTAGATCCCAACAAGCGTTCACCTGATATAAATCCGCCTTCCTCACCTACACTTCCTCCCTCCACGCTGCCAAGCAAGCCTACTTTGTGACCCTCATCAATACCCTCTCCTCGCTGGCTCTTCTCTACGTTTAACTCTCTGCTCTCTCCGCCCCCACCTCCACCCAGTACCTCACTCACCGCCCACGAGATTTCCAATCACTTCAAAAACAAGACATGGGACATCGCCATCGCTCAGACTTTCACCCCAACTAGCATCCCTCATACGAAAACCCCCTCAACACTCCACTCCTTCGACCGTGCTACCACTGAAGAGATCACCAAGGTCTTCTCTGAAGCCCACCTCACCACCTGCCCCCTTGACCCTGTCCCCTCAACTCCTATGATCACCCTCCTCCTCCATCCTACGCACCCTCACTCACATCTTCAATCTCGCCCTCTCTGCTGGCGCTTTCCTCTCCCCTCTGAAGCACGCGCACATCACTCCCATACTTAAAAGAACCCTCCCTGGATCCCACCGACCTGAACAACCTTAGACCCATCTCCCTGCTGCCATTTACATCCAAACTCCTTGAGCGCTTAGTCTATAAATCGCCTGAGTTCCCACCCCACCGACAACAACTACCTTGATCCCCTACAGTCTGGCTTCCGTCCCCTACACTCCACCGAAACTGCCCTACTCAAAACTCACCAATGACCTGCTAACCGCCAAAGCTAATGGCCACTATTCAGTGCTCCTACTCCTCGACCTCTCTGAGGCTTTCAACACGGTTGACCACCCCCTCCTCCTCAAAAAAAACTACACACTCTCTTGGCCTCAGACTTCGCTCCCTCCTGGCTCTCTTCCTATCACAGCGCTCCTTCAGTGTTATCTATAACGCTACCACCTCCCCCTCACTCCTCTCTGTTGGGGTCCCTCAAGGTTCTGTCCTAGGGTCCCTTCTCTTCTCCATCTACACCTCCTCCCTTGGCCAACTACCATGTCTATGCCGATGACATGCAAATCTCTCTCTCTACCCCTCACCTCACCCCCTCAGTCTCTGCCCGAATCACTAGCCTACTGAACGACATATCGGATCGGATGTCACTCCACTTTCTCAAATTAAACCTTTCCAAAACCGAGCTCCTAGTTGTCCCCCAGCCCGTGCCCCCCCCCCCCCCCCCCCAGACTTCTCCATCACGTCCAACAACACCATCATCAGTCCCACCCTGCAAGCCAGAGTACTAGGTGTCATCCTAGACTCCAACCTGTCTTTCCAACCCCAGGTCCAATCACTGACAAACTCATGTAGACTCCACCTCCGCAACATCTCCAAAATACGTCCGTTCCTAACCCCGGAAACTACTAAGCAACTCATTCACTCCATTGTCATATCACGACTCGACTACTGTAACTCACTCCTCACCGGCTTACCTCACCACAGGCTATCCCCGCTTCAGTCTATCCTGAATACTGCGGCCACACTCATCCACCTTACTAACCGCTCCTTATTCGCCACCCCCCTCTGCCAATCCCTCCACTGGCTTCCAATCGTCCAACGGATAAAATTCAAAATACTAATATTGATGTACAAAGCTGTTCATAATACTGCCCCAAACTACATCACCGATCTGGTATCCAAATACCACCCACAATGTACTCTCCGCTCCTCACAAGACCTCCTACTCTCTAGTTCCCTGGTCTCCTCCTCCCATGCCTGTCTCCAGGGCTTCCCCCATCCTCTAGAACTCCCTACCCAAAATCCATCAGACTATCACCTACCCTCCTCTCCTTTAGACGCACCCTGAAGACCCATCTCTTCAGGGAAGCCTACCCTGCCCTCAGCTAATTGCCGATCTCCACTCTTCCTACCACTCCATCCCCCACAGGTATTTCCTCCTGTACAACTATCCCTTCCCTCCTAGATTGTAAGCTCCAAGGAGCAGGCCCTCGAACCCCTCGTGTATCGAATTGTATTGTTACTGTACTGTCTCGTGTACGGTCTCCCACTGTAATGTACAGTGCTGAGCAAACCGTTGGCGCTATATAAATACAGAAAAATAATAATACAGGAGATTTTGGGGATAACTATTAAAAACGATCCGTGGGTGTGCCTATTTTATAGGACAGATGTGTCAGTGAAACGATACAAAAACAGTTTGTTATATCTAATCAGTGCTGCAAAAGGTCTAATGCCCAAAATGTGGCAGGCACACGACCCCCCAACAATGAGGGACTGGATAGATAGGACTGAGTATATAAATAAGATTGAAGAGTTATACCACATAGATGAAGATAAAATGGAAAATTTATAAAGGATTGGAGTAGGTGGTTTGATTTCAAGACATCTAAAAAATACCTTGAAATTGGTGCCCCGGTAGTAGAGCTGGAGAACCAAGCAGAATAAATGGACAGCCGCAAAGTGATGAGAGAATATAGGTCTTAGACTGTGATTGGTTAACAGGTCAGGAAATAATTATTTGGACATAAGTAATTTATTGGGGAGGGATACCGGAGGATGGAATGAGGGGTAAAGAAGCTAGTTGGATTGTTTGTGTTTCGATGAATTGTATATTGTTGATCTATGTATTGAAATAAAATTTATTAAAAGAAAAAAAAAAAATAAAAAAAAAAAAACAATCATTCCTATAGGATGGTGCTTGATTGTGTCTGAGGTGTCCCTATCTAGTTATATTTATTCATCCTTGAGAACCGGATTAGGGCTTATCATTTCCATTTCTAGGGGTACGTTGTAAAGGTAGGGGTTGGTTTGTATCCCATTACCTCTTGGATGGGGAGCCATTCCCCTTTGTACAGATGGTGGGTTGACAGATGTTTTGTCATCCCACTCTCAGCATCAGCAGATAATTGTGAATTCTGCCACTGACAAACTGTATTATTCTTAAAATCTGATAAGTCTCTATAAAACTTCTTAACCTTCTTTGATTGGGTATCTTTATCAACCTTCTCCAACCTCTTTAGTTCATGCATATCTTTGACTGGTTCTAATTGCAATTCCAACAATTTTTTTGTTTCCTTTTTAAAAATTAAAATGTGCAGTTCTATGCCTTCTTGATTAAAAATTCAAGCCATTCCTCCTCTGATTCTGTCACAAAGACCATCTTGAGGTGCTATATCCCATCTCAGATTTTTAGCCACAATATTGGTTTTAACATCTCTCTCCAAAGTGTTGATGTCCCACCATGTATTCATTTGCTTTTCTAATGAATTGCCTAAAGCTTTAACCTTTTCCATACCGGGCACTTTTAACCCCTTCCTGCCCAGGCTATTTTTCAGGTTTCAGCGCTCTCACATTTTGAATGACAATTGCGCGGTCATACAACATTGTACCCAAACTAAAATTTTACACTTTTCTTCACACAACTAGAGCTTTCTTTTGGTGGTATTTAATCACCACTGGGTTTTTTATTTTTTGCTAAAACAAAAAAAAAAGACCGAAAATTTAAAAAAAAAAAAAAAAAAAAAAAAAAAAAAAAAAAAAAAATTGGGTACTGTCCGTGATACTTGTTTTATTTGCATGAACATACAATTTTGAGGACAAGCTTTCGGGGAGTGTCCCCTTCTTCAAGGACCAAGCAGTACTATACAAATCACAAAGTTTTAGCAGAATGTTAGAAGAGATGGAAAAAAAAAAAAAAAGGGAGGCTAGAGATAAGACACAGCAAAAGCAAAGGGGGGGGGGGGGCGGAAGACAACACTCACATCACAGAGGGAGTCGAGCTTGAGCTGATAGTCATAAAACTGTTGGATAATGATTGAGGAATCCCATGTCCAAATTCAGGCCGTTATCTCTTGTGTCAAATAGAATTATCATTCTTAGTTCAAAGGTTTTTCTTTCCTGAATGGATTTGAAATTTCCTTTAAGAACTAAAATATTGAGGTCTCCCAAAGTGTGGTCTGGTTGTGAAAAATGGTGTCCCACAGGTGTGCAGAGGTCATCTTCTTTATGTTCCTTGATGGTCTGTCTGTGCAAATTCATCCTTGTTTGCAACTTCTGTCCTGTTTCGCCAACATAAGATCCTTTGCTGCATTTTCTGCACTGGATAAGGTACACAACATTACTAGAGGTGCAGCTGTAAGATCCGCAAATATTGAAGATCCCTTTTGAGTGTCTGACACTTTTTGATGGGTTGATTTGGTTGCACAGTTTGCAGCGTTTTTTATTGCAGGGTTTGCTTCCAGTTCCATCCTCTGTTATGATGGGTTGTAAATCTTTGATTATTTTTCTTATTCCTTCTAGTGCTGGGTTGTAGGTGGTTACTTGAGGTACACTGTCACGGATCGCACGATCGCCACCCTCAACATGCGACGATCGCACGACCGCGACGTCCAATATGTCACAATTGTGGCGTCAGACCCCAGGCCTTCTCACCAGACCGAAGGACTGGCCGATCTAAAACCGCGATGTGACGTGCGTAACAATGCAACACCCAGCTGCACCCTGCACAACGATTTTCCAGCTAATGGACAACAGATCGATGTGCAGTCAGCCTGAGCGATTGTTACTGGGTCGGGTTAATTACGCAAGTAACCCTTTCACACTGCCACCAACTCCTTTTTGTACAGAAAAAGAGGAAACTCACGTTATATCAGTTAATACACTATAATGATTGAAATAATGGTTTGTATAAAACGGTCCGCAGGCCGGTTATACAGAGGTTAAAACAAACCGTAGCGTCTCTTCAAAGGCAGGGATTCGTGAATTGCGATTAAGAGCGATAGGAACAGTTCAACACTTTCAGAAGAAAGATTTATTACTAAAAGGGTCAAACAGGTGCAATAAAAATATTTACAAAGATGTAACTAAGATATATAGATATATATCGAACCATAGCACAGCAAAGAGATAATAGAAAAGAAGTTAAAGGGTTAAGTTACTTGCCAGTACGCCTTGGTTTGTAAGCAGATCCAAGTTGCAGAGCAGAAGCGGGATTTGATCTCCATATGTTACGATGGAAAGATAGGAGATGTCTTCAACTTAACTTTTTAGGCCTGCTAGCCTGTTTTTTAAAGTCACCCAGCAGGGGGGTGGCTCTGAGTAACTGACCAATACTCTGTTTGGGGAGGGATTGGCAGGCGGAGCCCAAAATTAGAACCAGCATCTTTCATAATTCATATTCTGGCCTATAACTTCCCAGCTGCACAAGCGACAATCTCTCCGCGGGTATTTTATTATGCAGATAAGTCTAAGGATCATGTAGATATGAATTATGAAATTGTATGTTACACGGGGTACAAGTTCTATGTTTTGGCTCCCCTGATCTGAGGTGGACGAGTGACCCATAAAAATGTTCGTCTGCACATTGGCCATCTGACAAGGTGCCCGGTTTTTATGCAAGTCTTCCATATTTCAAGATATGAAACAGGGGAAAAACTGATTTTACCATAAGTTATCTGATCCTGCCACCTACACTGAGCTAGGTTTTATGAGGTTACAACCTCTTTCAATTCCTGGGAACACTGCCTTAACGCTGTTACAAGGTGAGAAATTACCTATGAGCTGTGTAACATCCTCAGCAGTGTATTTGTGGTTTGGTGAGGATGATAAGGATCTGTGACATGCAGCTAATCCATCCTTGTGAGGGATATTACTATACAGGGATACTACATCCATAGTCACTAGAAGTGTATTAGATGGTAATTGCTGTATGTTGTTGATCTTGTTCAGAAAGTCAGTTGTGTCTTGCAGGAAACTAGCAGTATTCTTGACTAACGGTTTTAAAATATTTTCTACAAAGCCTGAGATTTGTTCGGTGAGTGGATTCATACCTGTTATGATGGGTCTGCCTGGATTTCCTGGCTTGTGGACTTTGGGCAGCATGTAGAAGTCCCCAATTTATGGATTATCCGGAATTTCATTTATAAGTTCTGAATGTAGGTGGGCTGGAAGTGTTTTAATAAGACCTTTTAACCTCTTGCCGTCCGCCTATTTATAAACGGCAGGGCGGTGGCAGTCCAGGGGCGGGATGCCATTCCTAAACAGCACCCGCCTTTTCTAGCTGTGCGCGCTACCTGGGAGCGCGCACCACCGCGATCCGGTGCCCCCTGTGTCCTTCGGACACAGTGAAACACCGATCGTCGGACAGGACCTCTGTACGAGGTCCCGATCATGTGATCACTGATTGGCGAATCAGTGAGCACATGCAAAGTAGTAAGCAAGATGTCACTTGTGACATCATTGCTTACTACGTGTGAAATCTGTGAATGATCACAGAGGTCACATGGTACAAGGCTATTCACAACAGTCTTGTACCATGTGACAAGCTGTGACCAATCACAGCTCACTCAGTACTTCTCAATGACTGCAAGAATGCAGACAGAGAAAGAGAAAATGAGTGCTTTTACATCCTATATGTAAAAAAAAATAAAAAAATCTTCATCACCCCCCACAAGTAGTACAGTGTCACCATGGTGACACTGTACTGCTAGGGTGACAGTATGTAAAAAAAAAATAAAATAAAATAAAAATGTAAAAAAAAAAAAGTTTAAAAATTATAATTTTTGGTTATAAACTAATTTGGATTTTTTTTTTTTTACTAAAAAAATAACGGAATAAATGTTGGCCAAGATTTGTGATGAAATATTTGCAAAATTTTATAAAAAAAAAACAAAAAAAAAAAACACTTTTTTTCAAAATTTTTGGACTTTCATTTACATAGTAAAAAAAATTTAAATCCCAGCGGTGAATAAATACCACCAAAATAAAGCTTTGTCTCTCAAAAAAATGGTAAAAAATTCATATGGGTACAGTATTGCATGACCGCGCAATTGTCAAAGTGTGATAGCGCTGAAAGCTGAAAATTGCCCTGGACAAGAAGGGGGTAAACCTGTCCGGACAGGAAGTGGTTAATTGCTTTGTAAAGTCCTGGGTCAGATCATAATCCAGTTTTATAGTAAATGGCATTTTCCAGCTGCCTCTGGCCTTCTTGTATGTATTTGTTTGTATCCATCACAACAACTGCTCCCCCTTTATCCGCTGGTTTGATGGCGATGGCCTGATTATTGCGCAAATAGTGTAGCCCTTCGCTCTAGTGGTGAAAGATTGTACAGAATTTTTTTCTGGGTAGATATCAGGGATGTAGATCGCAATCTGAAGCTATCAATATAGGTGTCCAGTTTGGGGTTGCATCCTTGTGGAGGTGTGAAGCAGCTGTTCTTTTTCTTTGTGTAGCACTCCATTGTCCTAGGATTCCTTTCATTATTTTGAAAATATTCTTTGAGCCTTAGTCTCCTGAAGAAATCCTCCATATCTGACAATAATTGTAAGTGATCAAATTTGGTGGTTGGGCAGAATGTAAGGCTTTTGGAGAGGATGGTTAATTCTGGTTCAGAAAGTATATGATTTGACAAGTTGATGATTCCAAGTTTCTCTGTTTTATCCACATTTTCAGACAGGTCAGCATTTACACAAGGGATGCCTTGGGATTCCGGATTAGATTCCAGGTCACTGATAGTAGGAGGTATAGATGTTGGGTTGCTTTTATGTTTAGGTTGTATCCCAAAGGTCTGCTCTTGGTGTAGCTTCTGAAGCTTTTTTTTTTGTTTCCCATTCATGGCAAGTTTTTGTGTTTTATGACTATCAACTCAAGCTTGACTCCCTCTGTGATGTGAGTGTTGTCTTCCCCCCCCACCCTTTGCTTTTGCGGTGTCCTATCTCTAGACTTTCTTTTTTTTTTTCTCTTCCAACCTTCTGCTAAAACTTTGTAATTTGTATAGTACTGCTTGGACCTTGAAGGGGACACTCTCCGAAAGCTTGATCTCAAAATTGTATGCTAGTGCAAATAAAAAAAAAAAAAAAAAAAGTATCACGTACAGTACAATTGTTTCTGTCGCAAACACACTAATACAGCTACAATCACCTCATAGGGAGGGAAAAAAAAAAAAAAAAAAACACGTTTTTCTTTGTTTCCGTTATAAAAGTTTGCAAATAAATAATTGTTCATAAAATTTAGGCCAAAATGTATTCTACTACATGTCTTTAGTGAAAATAACCCAAATTAGGATGTATTTTTTAGTTTGTAGGAAAGTTATAGAGTTCACAAACTATGGGATATATCTGAATATTGATCAATCCAGAAGTACTGACAGCCAATCTAATTTCTTGAGGTCCAAGAATGTCAGAACAGTACAGATATCCTCCAAATGACCCCTTTTTGCAAAGTAGACAGTCCGACGTACTTCATAAGAGGCATGGCGAGTTTTTTGAAGTTGTATTTTTTCGGTAAATGAAAAAAATCATTCACTTTTTTTTTTACATATTGTCACCAGTGCAGTACAGCGTCACCATATAACTGGCATTGCGGTGATCAGGGACACAGACTGGTGACAGTATGAAAAAAAACTATTTTTTTATTTTATTTTTAATTTAAGAATTTTTCATATTTCACTGCAACCAAAGTAGTACAATTTGGGGAAGTGATCATTTTTTTTTTTTAAACACAATTTGCTTATAGCAAAGAATTACTTTGCTATAAGCAAGCATTTACCTGAATGACATCGATTCATTCAAGGTTTTTTTTTTGCTGTGATATGGCCATGGCTAATCACATGACACAGCTGGGCTGTGATTGGCCCAGCTTGTGTATGTGATCGCTGTGACCATTCACAGCTAGACACACTAGTATACAATGGATGGCATGAATGTAGCCATCCATTGTCTACAACTGTACTCAGATCTGTCATCGGCAGTGTCCGAAGTACACGGCCGGTGACAGCTCGCGCCGCTGCACGGCTCTGCAGGCACGCAAACTGCGCATGCCCGAAGGGACGCGCCATATGGCGTCCACCCGGAAAGGTAGGGGTTTTTGCCAGCCGCCATTCGGCCATAGGCCGGGCAGGTAGAGGTTAAACAATCCCACATGATCAGATTAATATTGTCTGAATCCACAGAAAATATAGAATCTAAATTAATCAGTCTATTATCCAAAAAATGTATCAATTCCATTGCTGCAGTGTACCAAATCTAAAACTTTCAAAATCAATATATAAACCATATATTCACTGTGCAAATGAGATGTGAAAATTAAAAAAAAACATTAACACCTGAAGAAAATGCATAATAAATAACTCCCCTAAGTCAATAAATTAGTGACTAGAATGTAGAAGCATGCAACTGCCCTAATAGTGAATAATGCAATAATCACCTCATGAGTTCACAAGATGATAAACAGTGGAGTTTTATTTCCAAATGTTATTCTCAATATAGAGAGGTAGAGAACATCTTTAAAACACATTAGCATGTTTTATTAACCACTTCAAGTCCGGACACTTTTACCCCCTTCCTGTCCAGGCCAATTTTCAGCTTACAGTGCTATCACATTTTGAATGACAATTGCATGGTCATGCAACACTGTACCCATATTAATTTTTTAGCATTTTTTTGAGACAGATAAAAAACATTATTTTGGTGGTATTTATTCACCACTGGGATTTTTATTTTTTTTGCTATATAAATGAAAGTCCAAACATTTTGAAAAAAAGTGTTTAATAAAACTTTGCAAATAAATAATCTTTCTTCATAAATCTTGGACAAAATGTATTCAGTTATCTTTTTAGTAAAAAAAAAAAAAAAAAAAAAAAAAAAAAAAAAAAAAAACTAACCCAAATTCGTTTATAACCATAAATAATAATTTTAAATTTTTTCTTACATTTTTATATTAATGCATATTTTTGACATACTGTCACCAAAGCAGTACACTGTCACCATAGTGACACTACTTGTGGGGGTGATGAAATTTTTTTTTTTTTAAAAAATGATTGCTTATACAGCCTTTATGGGTGTAAAAGCAATAATTTCTCCTTCTCTCTGGCTGCAATCTTGCAGCCATTGAGAAATACTATGTGAGCTGTGATTGGTCACAGCTTGTCACATGGTACAAGGCTGTTGTGAATAGCCTTGTACCATGTGATCTCTGATCATTCACAGGATTTCACACGTAGTAAGCAATGATGTCAGAAGCGATATCTTGCCTACTGAACAAAAAATTAAAAATTACTTGTGAGCCACAGGAATATGAATTGTAATTTTAAAAGGTTTGCAGGCTCCCTTTCACATTCTCATATGCATGTGTAATTGATTATCTATATTTAGAATTGGGTGCTGCGCCCTATGGTGAATATATATCAATATTATATATATGTTAAATGTGATAATGTACTAAAACAGTATTATATACCGTACCTTATATAAAAAAAATAAACTAGAACTAGATATTTCATACATAATAGTATTGTAAATACCAATTCAGCTATGAATAGTGATAAAAATGGAAATATGAATTGGAAAATCATAATAAAAGGTCATAATTATTAAAGAATAAGTGTCCAACAAAGTGTATATATAAAGTGAAAAGTGTCCAATAATTTTTCTTGCTGTTGGAAAAGCTGTATTTTGATATATGTTTAGACAATGTCTCTAGTATGCGCTCACCTTCCAAAAGCCTATTAATAGGCTAGCATGGCTAAATTGAAGGGAGCTGTGGTGTAATCCTCTGGGATCGGATGAGCCGACTACTCTCCTCTGTCCTCCTGGGTATACTGCTGCTAGTAACCTTTGTGTGTGTTGGTCTCTCCTTCCCCAAGCTGTTTGGTTCGTCTCCCTATTCCTCCTCGTTAGAGCAGGGGGGAAAGAAGAATGTATAGTGCCTTATCGTTTTAAAATGAATTATGTGCCCATATTTGCACTCATGTTAAAAACAAAATAGCGCTTTTGGTATGTAAACCACTGCACGCGGATATGATCAGCCTCCTCCTCAGTGTGTCTGCACACACTGTGAATACAGTGATCCCTCGTTTTTCGCTGTTAATGGGGACCAGAACCTCCCGCAAAAGCTGAAAAACCGCGAAGTAGTATTTGCCCCTAGGAATTTTTGTGTATGCGGGTACTGTACAAGAATGTTTTAAATATGTAAACATCATGGACAAGACTGGCGAGATACAACAAGGGAAGATGCTAAGTGAGGCTGCAATGATGCGCAGACAATCAACTCACAGGGATAAATCCACTCGTACTCTTATTGGTCGATGTCACACCGGAAACCAATCACGCGCCTTTATGAAAGCCCGTGGTATGTACAGTACTTGGAGTCAAATCATCTCTTTGGTTGACATGCAGGGATCCTTCTCTTTTGCGCATCAACATGAAACAACACTCCTTTCCACAATGTGGCTGCTGACCCGCGAAGTACTGAAGCCGCAAAACATGAAGCGCGAAGTGGCGAGGGAACACTGTACTCGCCGTTCTAGGTAGTCGGGTACGCGGTGACGTCAGTGCCCCTCCCCAACGCACTGCGTCACGTGGCTTCATCCGGAGGATGTGATCGGACGATCACCCTGCCTCGACTCCTTATATAGTAATACGGCGCCATTTTCTTGTAGCCCTTATGGTCTCGGCCATCTTTATGGGGTTAATCTATTTCTGTATATATTTGTATCAATGTCAGTACTGTTTATCCACTTTGTTATACAATTCATCCACATTATTATAAACAATATATCTTGTGTACATATCCGAATACCCTACGGCTTAAGAGACAGTGTATGAAATACACAGCTGTGGGGAGGTCTGTCACATATATTTACAAAAAATACATAGATTATAATTATATAGTTTAAAAATATATTTTAAAAAATGGGTATTAACACTATATTTCTTCAGTTATTTCAAGTGCTAAATACAATGTGATTCTAGAGGACCTGAATAATTACATATATAGGGTAAGGAAAGTAAATAAAAAATAAAATGAATTAGACATAAAGTATCAAAATTCATTTTATTTCATTTTTAGTTTATCTCCATTTAAAATAAATACACTTTATTCCACACATATTTGGGTATCAAATAAATTATTCCTGAGTGTACATGTTTTATACCTATAGAAATGTATAGATTATAAATGCATATATATGTGTGCCTATTCCTCTCATATATACAATACTAAAAGCGGCATATTACATACATCTCTAAATATTAGCATAATTAGAGTGATAAGATGAAAACTAATATGTTGATTTAATAATCACTAATGAAACCTGACAGATCAAATTCTTTGTTTAGGCCCTTGGGGGCCAAACAATTAATTTCATATATCCAGTGAGATTCTTTTTTTCCAATTTCTCTAAGCTGTCCCCTCTCCAGTGTCTATTATGCCACTCGATACCCCAAAATTCTAATCTGTCAGCTTGTTGATTGTGAAATCTGCAAAAGTGTAACGGTACATTGTGATATTTGTAACCTTTATTAATATTATAGACGTGTTTTTAATGTTTTTTGTTCTGCCAATGTAAATTAAGTTACTTGGACATTTTAAAGCGCACACCACTCCTTTAGTATCATAAGATATAAATTGTTTGATTTTATATAATTTACCATTGTTAGGGTTTTGAAATTCTGACATTCGTTTAGGGTTAATTTTCGTTCTTTTGCAACTATAGCATCTGCCGCATTTATAGAATCCAATTCCCTGGAAGAAAGTGTAATTGATATCTGTATTTGGCGGGTTTAAGATGTTAACTACTTTATCACGAATGTTGGGGGCTTTTTTATATATAAATTTGGGTCTGTCCAGGACTATGTTCTTCAAATCCTTATCTAATTTTAACAAATCCCACAGAGGTCCCGTACAACGATCGGTGTTCCGTTGTGTTCTGAGGACACAGGGGGCACCGGATCACGGTGCTGCGCACTCCCAGGGAGTGCGCACAAGCAGGTAAGAAGTTTATAAACGGCCACCTACCCCTGCACTGCTCCCGCCCGGCCGTTTATATACATGGCCCAGACGGGAAGTGGTGAATGGATAGGACTCTGGGTAATCATTTACCATCTAAACCCACTTTTATTTAAAGGCGCGCCCCCAATTTTGGGGACATGGTTGTTAGAAAGGTGACAGATCCCACTACTAGACATTCTTTTTTCCCCGGATAGGAAGGGTTTTCATGCATGTCGCTAAGGATAACATTAGGATCAGGGGTAACGTCACTAAGTTTATAAGACTGGAAAGTCTTATAAAATATCTGAAATTTCATGTGGACACGACTCATGTAGATTACGCCCCTCAGGTGTCCATGTGGCCTGCAATATATAGGTCGAACCAAGCTCACTCTAAAGAAACGTTTGGCTGAACATGTTCATAATATTAGTATTGGTTTCCGTAAACACACAGTGTTTCACTTCATTTTAGGAGGTATACAACAAAAATCCAGAGGGTTTGTTTTTGGGCCTGGATAGAATCCACCCATCATGGAGAGGTTACAATATGGTTCCAGAACTCTCCAAGCATGATACCAAGTGGATTTATCAGCTCCAAACTTTAAATCCCTTGGGTCTCAATGTGGAAGTTGACATTGTTTCACTAGTGAGGTATAGGGGCTCCATGTTGATTTTTAATGGTTGAGAATATTGGGATTGAGTCCCATGGATCTCATTCTGAAATATGTATGATTTTCACTTTGATTGGGCTGTATAGTTGGTCATCCTTTTCCTAGTCTTATTTTATCTTTAATTTTTAAATTTGTATTTTGTATCTTTGATCATTGTTAAATGTATTCATCCAGATAGTTTTACAGGTTTTATTTAGGATGGCATGTATGTATATAAATACTGTAAATAAATTATACAATTTATTTACAGTTTTTTTGGCCACAAGATGGTGCTTGCAAACACCATATTTACATTTTATTTCAAATGGTCAGAAGCAATATATTTTTTGGCCACAAGATGGTGCTCATGAACATTTCACTCAGTCTTTTTGACCAGAAGTGACCTTGTTCTGGATGGTTAAATGGGACACTAAATAGCTGTGTTGTCCTGTGGGGCCAACCCTTTGATAAAAGGTAGGTGGCAAAAAACGTATCAGGGTCGGGAAGCTCAACGTATTATGTAATGAAGCGCTGGAAGTGGCATATCGCTCGCGTGCAGCAAGGAGGATCGGGCGAGGCGTTCGCTTCATGTGATATACAGATACCCTGGCATGCTTTAATTTCTTTCATTGTAATAGTTTGGAGGATATCCCACAATCATATCAGTCTCTAATTGATGAAGGGCTTGTTGATTGATGATCTGTATTACATTGACACTCACCATAAGCGCTATTGCCTATCAGGTTTGAAGGAGCCACAATATTTGGTGAGTGCTACTGAAGTGGAGGAGGTTTTCCTCTGGAGCACGTGGTGATATCTGAGTGCACTTTACTCAATTATTGTTATTTGTTCACTTGGTGATTTCGATGGATCAAGAAGGACTTTGCACCTCCTCACTATTTTCATTTTTCAGTTGGACTTCTGTCAAAATGATTTAAATATTTGTGTATATTTACAGTGTTATATTTTGTGCCATATTGTCACTCTGGTAGTGCATTTATATATTTATATAATTTTTTTGTGCTGCTTTTATTCATCATTGTTTATGAGGAGATTGTTGCATTATTCACAATTAGGGCAGCTTCACGCTTATACATTCTATGCACTCATTCACTGACTTAGATGAGTGATTTATTATGCATTTTTTCAGGCATTAGAGGTTTTTTTATTTTCATATCTCATTTGCACGGTGATTATATGGTTTATATATTTATTTTAAAAAATACAGACTATATTATGTGTTTACATGTAAATATACACAGTGCAGCACACATACAGGCCAGTACACCCTTCATACATGTCGAGATCAGGGTTCAGTGAGGGCTAATCGATCACTACCAGGACTCCTTGTCGCTAGAGAGATTTCTTAATGACATTGGCTGTATGTTTGGGGTCTTTGTCCTGCTGCAGAATACATTTGGGGCCAAATCACATGCCCCCCTGATGGTATGGCATGATGGATAAGTATCTGCCAGTATTTCTCAACATTGGGGACACCATTGATGCTGACCAAATCTCCAACTCCATTTGCAGAAATACAGTCCCAAACTTGCCAGGAACCTCCATCATGCTTCACGGTTGCCTGCAGACATTCTTTGTACCATTTTCCTGCCTTTTAGTGAACAAAGTATCTCCTGCTATGGCTAAATATTCCATATTTTGACTCAGTCTATAGAGCACCTTCTGCCATTTTTCTGCACCCCAGTTCCTAAGTTTTCATGCATAGTTGAGTCGCTTAGCCTCGTTTCCACATTGGAGGTATAGCTTGTTGGCTGCAATTCTTCCATAAAGACCACTTCCGGTCGGAATTCTCCAGACAGTAAATGTGTGTATGTGGTTTCCACTGCTTTATGCCAGTTCTGTTGGCACTGCTGGAAATCTTACAATGTCGAAGGGAAGTAAGCATGATGTGTCTCATTTGCTGAATTAGGTTTCCTTTGCAGACTGCTGCAACCATCAATGTCGTTAGTTTCTTTGTGCTTCTTCAAAAGAGCTTGAACAGCACATCTTGAAACCGCAATCTGCTTTGAAATCTTTGCCTGGGAGACTAATTCAGAATAACTACCTTGTGTCTGGTTGCTCTGCTCAGTCTTGCTCAGTGTATGACATAAAATAGTTTTCCTCAACCTCACCATGTTAGCAGAGTTTGGTTGTTGCTCGCCCAGTTTTAAGCCTCCTACAAAGTGGTTTCTGTTTCAGTTAATGACTGTTTCAACATACATATGAAATACCCTTTGATCGCCCCAGATGTTAACCCTTTCATGCCCAGTGCCATTAGTACAGTGACCGTGCTTTTTATTAGCACTGATCACTGTACTGGTGTCACTGACACCAAGTCAGTTCGTCCCAGCGTCAGAATGCCTGCCGCAGTCCAGCTATAAGTCATTGGTCGCCACCATTTGTAAAAAAAAAAAAAAAAAAAAAAAACCAGACATACATACCTTTCATGTAAACCAATTACTTTACACATTTGGGTTTTTTTTTAGCAAAGACATGTTGCAGAATACATTTTGGCCTAAATTGATGACGAAATTTTACTTTTAAAATTTTTTTTACTGGACATGTTTAATAGCAAAAAGTCAGAAATATTGTTCTCTCAAAATAGCGCAAAAAAAAAAAAAAAAAACCAAATACCACCAAAAGAAAGCTATTTGTAGGGAAAAAAAAAAAAATTATTTGAATGCAGCATTGCATGACCATGCAACTGTCAGTTAAAGTAACAGCGCCGTAATGCAAAAAAATGGCCTGGTCAGGAAGGGGGTAAATCCTCTGGATGGCAAGTAGTTAAAGTGATACCAAAGGTTCCAATTTACAAAATAAACACACATGTCATACTTACCTGCTCTGTGTAATGGTTTTGCACAGAGCAGCCCGATCCTCCTCTTCTTGGGTCCCAACCGGTGCTCCTAGCTCCTCCCTCCTGTTAACTTCCCCCAAGCAAGCTGCATGCTCTGTGGTACTCGCATGTGCTCGCTCCCAAGGCTTCTGTGTGTGTCTATAAAGACACACACAGAGCATGGCTCAGCTCGGTCACCCACTCCCTCCACACTGGCCATGATTGACAATCGCTCCCACTGCTGTCTCCCAGCTAAATGAGAAGGGAGAGGCTCAGAAGAGCTGCTGCTCTCGTGCACAGCGCTAGATCACAACCGGGCTCAGGTAAGTATTTTTTTTACCTGAATGCATAAAAGGTAAAACATAAATCAGCCTTTAGAACCACTTTAATCATGATCAAGGGATCAGGGATGTCCCAAAGCAGTGCCACATCAAGGGGTGGGCAAGCAATCCCAAGGACGTCCAGGTAAGCACACCCACAATGGGGACCATCCTGAATGGGCCCATGAGAACATTAAAATAGTAGCCTACAAAGCATGCGGCCAAAACTAGTACCCAGGATTCCAATACATCGGAGACTTGCAAGGTGGCAACCTGGTTGTCTAAGTTCCTGCTGCTAAAAAACATCCCCACAGCATGATGCTGCCATCACCATGCTTCACTGTACGAATGGTATTGACTAGGTTGTGAGCGGTGCTTGGTTTTCTCCAGGCATGATGCTTGGCATTCAGGCCAAAGAATTCAATCTTTGTTTCATCAGACCAGAGAGTTTTGTTTCTCATGGTCTGAGAGTCTCAGGTGCCTTTTGGCAAACTCTAGGCGGGCCTCTGTCTGGCCCCTCTACCATACAGGCCTGACTGGTGGAGTGGTGGATTTGTGGAGTGCTTCAGAGATGGTTGTTTTTCTGGAAGGTTCTCCTCTCTCCACAGAGGAAAGCTGGAGCTTTTTCAGAGTGACCATCGGGTGCTTGGATACCTCCCTGGCTAAGGCCCTTCTCCCTCGATTGCTCATTTTGGCCAGGCGGCCCTCTCTAGGAAGATTCCTGGTGGCTCCAAACTTCTTCCATTTACGGATGATGGAGGCCACTGTGCTCATTGGGACCTTCAATGCTGCAGAAATTTTTCTGTACCCTTCCCCAGATCTGTGACTTGATACAAGCCTGTCAGAGGTCTACAGACAATTCCTTGGACTTCATGGCTTGGTTTGTGCTCTGACATGCACCGTTGACTGTGGGACCTTATATAGACAAGTTTATGCCTTTCCTAATCATGTCCAATCAACTGAATTTCCCACAGGTGGAATCTAATCAAGTTGTGGAAAGCTCTCAAGGATGATCAGTGGGAACAGGATGCACCAGAGCTCAATTTTGGAGTGCCATGGCAAAGGCTGTGAATACTTGTGTACATGTGTTTTTGTTTTTTTCATTTTTCTATTAATAAATTGCAAACTTTTCAAAACAAAACTTCTTTCACGTTGTCATTATGGGGTAAGGTTTGTAGAATGTGAAGGGAAAAAAAATGAATTTAATCCATTTTGAAATAAAAAAAACATAACAAAATGTGGCAAAAGTGGCAAAAGTTAAGCATTGTGAATAATTTCTGGATGCACTGTATAATATATTACAATCCTGTCCGAAAATCTGCAAAACAGCATTTTAGAGCTTTAATATTTTTTCTTTAAATAAAAATTTTGATCTCAGATTCTGATGATAGGTACCAGATTCAAACTAATAGTATACAGTACAAATCTCTTCTGTGTTATTCTCAGAGTGAATTAGATAATTTGTTCCCCAACCATATACGTAGCTGGTTAGATTTACCTATATTATTATACAGTATTTATATAGCGCCAAAAAGTTTGATATATTCAAGAATAAAATTACTTTACATACTGTATTAACTTAATTATACACCAATGTTTGTCTTTTTTTTTTCTTTTTTTTTTTATCAGATAAAAACCTCCCAAAAGGGCAGAGTTGATCATAAACAGCCCCACGGAAAAACTCCTGAACACCACCACATTGAAGAAAGGCCAACACCTGAGCCACTGAGGAGGAATCAGGGTGGAACCCCCTAGCTTTGTCTCAAATAATAAAACCTCTCCAGATACAATGATACTACTTCTGAGAGGTAGACTTCTAAGTCTTCATATACCTGAGCTGGACAACCTCCTGTCCCCCAAAACCTGGACTTACAGCAGCCACCCTGTCAAGCCAGAGATGGCAAGGGAAGGAAGACCAGCCTACAAGACAAGCAGCCTCCCCAAAGAGGAACTGCCAGGGAGAATCCACAACCCTCCATGCCACCTCAACATAACACAGATGATATCACTCCAGGGCCACCTGAATGAACAGGATTCCTGCTGTGTCTATCCTGCGCAACAGAAGAGGGAGCAGTCGAAGGGAGAAAAAGGTGAAAATGAGAGATTGTACTGATCGGTGCCACCAGAGCCTTAATCATACTCACTAATGGATCCCTTGTCTTCGCCAAAAACCTCCAAACCAGCCAGTGGAGGCCACGTCTGGGTGTCCTAATTTCAGCACCTGAGGAAATCCACCTGCCAGTCTACAATGCCTGGAAAGTATGGTGGACAGAGCCGGAACAAACCTTTCTGCCTGTCACAGAAAAGCAGATACCTCAGGGGCTGCCACTGCATGTCACATGATGCTCTGATGAGTGACATTAGCCACCGTGGTGGCGTTGTCTGAATGGATCCTGAGCCCCTTGAAGAGATCCTGGAAACGTTCCAGGAACATCATAGCTCCATGCTCAACTGCGATTGGCAGTTGAGCTTTCTCCGGGGCCCAGCGTCCTCGAGCTAATGCAGTCCCCAGGACTCCTCCCCAGCCCGACTGGCTGACATCCATCACAACTACTGTCCAGCGAAGAGGAAGAGAGGACTACGCAACTCATAAGGACAAAGACTGTAGCCAAAAGAGGTCAGAACCTTGCCGATGTGTCTAGATTATTACAGTATTTATATAACGCCAAAGGGTTTGCTCAGTGCTGTACATTAGCGAGGGGGACAGAACATGAGACAATACAATACACGAGGGGTTCAAGGGCCCTGCTCTTTCGAGCTTACAATCTAGGAGGGAGGGGATAGTGGTACAGGAGGAAGTGGCTGTGGGGAATGGAGTAGTAGGAGGAGATTGGTTGTTAGGTGAGGGTGGGGTAGGCTTCCCTGAAGAGATGGGTTTTCAGGGTGCGCCTGAAGGAGAGGAGGGTAGGTGATAGTCTGATGGATTGGGGTAGGGAGTTCCAGAGGATGGGGGAAGTCCTGGAGAAGTCCTGCAGTCGGGCGTGGGAGACCAGGGAGCTGGAGAGTAGGAGGTCCTGTGAGGAGCGAAGATTACGGGTAGGGTGGTATTTGGGTATCAGGTCAGTTAGGTAGTTTGGGGCAGCATTGTGAATGGCTTTGTATGTCAGAGTTAGTAATTTGAATTTAATGCGTTGGGCAATCGGGAGCCAGTGAAGGGATTGGCAGGGGGGGGTGGCAGATGTGGAGCGGTTGGTAGGTGGATGAGTCTAGCCGCTGAGTTCAGGATAGACTGGAGACTTGGGTAGGCCAGTGAGAAAGGAGTTGCAGTAGTCCAGGTGTGAGATAATGAGGGAGTGTACGAGTTGTTTAGTAGTGTCTGGGGTGAGGAACGTGCGTATCTTGGAGATGTTGCGGAGGTGGAGCCTGCATGACTTTGCTAGTGATTGGACATGAGGTTGGAAGGAAAGGTTTGAGTCCAGGGTGACACCCAGGACTTTGGCGTGTGGGGTGGGATTGATGGTGGCGTTGCTAGTCGTGATGGAGAGGATGGGGGGGGTGCGGGCTGGGGGGGAAAACTAGGAGTTCGGTTTTGGACAGGTTTAACTTGTGGAAATGGAGCGACATACAATCTGATATCTTGTTCAGGAGGTGGGCGATGCGGGCGGAGAGTGAGGTGAGGGGTGGAGAGGTAAATTTGTGTGTTGTCGGCATAGAGGTGATAGTTGAAGCCGTGGGAGTGTATCAGTTTGCCAAGGGAGGAGGTGTAGATGGAGAAAAGGAGAGGTCCGAGGACAGAGCCTTGGGGGACTCCAACAGAGAGGGGGAGGTGGCAGCGTTATAGGTGATGCTGAAGGAGCGTTGGGATAGGTAGTAGGAGAACCAGGAGAGAGCGGCGTCCCTGATGCCAAAGGAGTGCAGTTTAGTAAAGGAGGAGGGGGTGGTCGACTCTCAAAGGCCACGGAGAGGTCAAGGAGCAGGGAGGACTGAGTAGTGGCCATTAGCTTTGGCGGTTAGCAGGTCGTTAGTGATTTTAAGTAGGGCAGTTTCGGTGGAGTGTAGGGGACGAAAGCCAGACTGTAGTGGATCAAGGAGGTTGTTGTCAGTGAGGTGGGCGCTTAGGCAATTGTAGGCTAACCACTCAAGGAGCTTGGAAGTGAATGGCAGCAGGGAGATGGGTCTAAGGTTGTTTAGGTCAGTGGGGTCAAGGGAGGGTTTTTTGAGTGTGGGGGTGATGTATGCGTGCTGGGGGGGGGGGGGGAATGCGCCAGTAGAGAGGGAGAGATTGAAGATGTGGGTGAGGGAGCGAATGATGGAGGAGGGGGGTGACTGGAGGAGTTGTGAGGGAATAGGAATCTGATTGGCCAGGGGAGCAGAAGACCTGCTCCATATGTACAGGATATCAGTCTGCAGAGCCCTCCTATGGTACTGGGCACAGTATACCCCTTCAAAAAAGTAACCATCATCAGTCCCCGAACAAGCATGCAAAAAAAACACAGGACAGGCTGTTAGAGGGACAAAAGCTGCTGGACCGCACACTAGAGCTCCTAGAGTATGTCTGACAGGAGGAACACCTTGGCCTGCACCGAACTTAGAGGGTACCACGGACATGGGCTGTAGTCACCAGTCGTGTGTTCCCGTGAGATGTTTAACTCACAGGCCATCCCTGTCCAAGACGGGGCATGTCACGGCCAACCCAGCGCTTTGCTAAAAGTCTGTGCATGCTTGCTGACCAGACTGAATGTAGAATATCAAGCCCTTCACCTAGTCTGGCTGTTAGAAGATCTCTGCAGGAAAAAAAAAAATGCCAGAAAGCTTGTAAAACCACAGGTCCCAGCAGGGAACAAGGTCCTAACTCAAACACTAGGCAGAACAACTGGCTTGCCTATAGCCTAGAAGGGGGTTTATACCTTCTGCCCATTTTCTGCCTATTTTCCTATTCCTGTAGGTGACCCTATAAAACCCTGCTTGGTTGTGAAAGGCTATGTTCATCCATGAAAAGCATCCCTTTGAAAACGTGCTTTCGCATGAAACCGCCTCAAGGAGGAGCCTTGCCACACTGACATCACGCCGCCGAGGCCCCATTTTGTTTCGGCGGCCATCTTTGTTGCCGATATATATCCACTGTACTGTAAGGTTACCACGTTTTTCATTTACCATACCAATGTTAATTAAAATAGAACACTATCAAAAACCTGTGTCTGGTGGCTTGTATTTGAGCCATTTCAAGGTGGAGTACTACCACTTTGGCAGTTTTCTTGGTGGAAACACATGGAAAGCTGTCCCTGTATGCTGTAAGGGTCCAGTTGTGAGGTCTGGAGTGCCAATCCTGTGTGTGTACCAGTGGAGCCTCTGCCCCTGACCAGATCCCCGATGACCACCAGCGCTCTCCCCGGATATTATTACATGCGCATTTAACTTGCGCTTCCGGCGAGTGCAAGCACACCTCATTTTATACCAGAAGAAGTCACGAGCACGGAAGTCTGATTCACCATCTTTATTGGACTCTATTTATTTGAATATCTTGGACTGCTACCTATTATTAGAGCGTCCTTTATAGTGATCACCATATAGATTTTACCAATATTTCACTTGTTCATCCCATCCATTCACGATTTTACAACAGATTTATAAAGATACCTTAGTGTCATATTGTTCCATGTTTTGGGTATTACAATTGATCACTGGTTATTTATTACAGCTACAATCACCTCAAGCACTAATGTGTTTATAATTGTTTTAACTCATCCATTCACACTTGCACTCGTCACTCAGCTGGCGATATTTCTTACCTTTGCGCAGTAATTTTTACACCTCTATGCACGTCACCTTTCTTATAGCGCTCAATGAACATAAGAAATATGTATTTTTGAAGCACTCACTTTGCAAAAGTTTTAGGCAGGTGTGAAGAAATGCTGTACAGTACTGTAGGTGGTTACTAAAGACAAAATTGCTATTTGGGCACTTTTTAACAAGGTTAAAATTGCATAGTAAAACCACACAAAATGATTACAGTTAAGCATTGAGCATTAACATTGGGAGGCAAAAAAATAGAAATTATATAGACACACACACAATCTAGTGAGGAACAGAAGTATTTGAACACCCTGCGATTTTGCAAGCTCTCCCACTTAGAAATCAGGGAGGGGTCTGAAATTCAAATTGTAGGTGCATTCCCACTCAGACAGAATTTAAAAATCCTACAATGTGATTTCCTGAATTTTTTTTTTTTTAAGAACTTATTTGTCTTGCACTGCTGAACATAAGTATTTGAACACCTGAGAAAATCAGTGTTAATATTTGGTACAGAAGCCTTTGTTTGCAATTACAGAGGTCAAACGTTTCCTGTAGTTCTTGACCAGGTTTGCACACACTGCAACAGGGATTTTGGCCCACTCCTCCACACAGATCTTCTCTAGATCTGTCAGGTTTCGGGGCTGTCGCTGAGTAACACGGAGTTTCAGCTCCCTCCAAAGATGTTCTATTGGATTTAGGTCTGGAGACTGGCTAGGCCACTCCGAAACCTTAATATGCTTCTTACGGAGTCACTCCTTAGTTATCCTGGCTGTGTGCTTCGGGTCATTGTCATGTTGGAAGACCCAGCCACGACCCATCTTCAATGCTCTGACTGAGGGAAGGAGGTTGTTGCTCAAAATCAATGGCCCCATTCATCCTCTCCTTAATACAGTGCAGTCGTCCTGTCCCCTTTGCAGAAAAGCACCCCCAAAGCATGATGTCACCACCCCCCTGCTTCACAGTAGGGATGGTGTTCTTGGGACGCAACTCATCCTTTTTCCTCCAAACACGACGAGTGAAGTTTAGACCAAAAAGTTCTACTTGTCTCATCTGACCACATGACTTTCTCCCATGCCTCCTCTGGATCATCCAGATGGTCATTGGCAAACTTCAGACGGGCCTCAACATGTGATGACTTGAGCAGGGGAACCTTCTGTGCAATGCACGATTTGAAACCATGACGGCGTAGTGTTCTATCGACAATGACCTTTGAAACTGTGGTCCCAGCTCTCTTCATGTCATTAAACAGCTCCTCCCTTGTAGTTCTGGGCTGATTCCTCACCGTTCTTATCAGTGATACCCCACGAGGTAAGATCCTGCATGGAGCCCCAGTCCGAGGGAGACTGACAGTCGTCTTTAGCCTCTTCCATTTTCTAACAATTGCTCCAACAGTTAATCTATTTTCACCAAGCTGCTTGGAAATTGCGCCTAGCCCTTTCCAGCCTTGTGGAGGTCCACAATTTTGTCTCTGGTGTCTTTTGATAGCTCCTTGGTCTTGCCCATGGTAGTAGTTGGCGTCTGACTGACTGTGGGGTGGACAGGTGTCTTTAAAGAGCTCAGACAAGTGCTACTAAGTTAGATTAATGAGTGGAGTAGAGGTGGACTTTTTAAAAAGGCACAGTAACAGGTCTTTGAGAGTCAGAATTCTTGCCGTTTCTTAGGTGTTCAAAAATGTTCAGCAGTGCAAGACAAATTCTTTAAAAAAAAATTCAGGAAATCACATTTTAGGATTTTTAAATTCTGTCTGAGTGGGAATGCACCTACAATGTGAATTTCAGACCCCTCCATGATTTCTAAGTGGGAGAACTTGCAAAATCGCAGGGTGTTCAAATACTTCTGTTCCTCACTGTGTATGTATATCTACACCGAATCGGAATCAGGGGCTGTGGAAGCGATCGGTGGCAACTGAGCCACTTGATTGCTTCTGTCTGTCAGTTTTATACACAATCTTGGTGGCTGCAGCCACTGGATTGTGTATAAAACCCCCTGCTGCCAGGTCTGTCAGGGTTTACTGAGTGATTCAACACCAGTAAATTTTGCTCACATTCAATGCTTTATAAATATACCTCCAAGCTTAAAACCTGCACTGTGCTTCTTGCTGTATGCATCAATATACAATATACTAATGAACATGATTTGTGCCAACCAATCATATTCAAATGTCAAAAAACAGCCATTTTCCAAAGCAGCTTTTTAATCAGACTGGTAGTTAGAGCAGCATTTCCCAACCGGGGTGCCACGAAAAAAAAATGACCAAAAACTTCCCCAACTAAGGAGGGAGCTAGTAAAATAGTAGAAATCACCATCAGTTAAGCCTATTCATTAGTTTAGCAGTGCCTCTCCGCTATCCCAAACTTGCCTGCAGCTGCCAAAGGCACTCAAAGCATGAGCGGGCCGCCCGCCTGTGTCTTGTTAAATGATTACATCATTGGTTGCCGAGGGCCAGCCAAGAACCCGCACAGCTTTCTAGGATGTGCTCTGATAGTTTCTGGGCTGTGAGGCTTCCTACTGTCCGTGTAGCTGGGCAGACACATATAGGTGTGTGAATGACCATGAGGAGGATATTTAGTGCGCTCCATATGAGCTCTGGGAGGTACAAAATTTGTTTGTGATGGTAGTCATTTCTAACACAGTTGGAAACCAATTGCAGACATCGTGATTGATATTTCATGTAACTAGTACATGAATGAATATCAATCTCCATGCCTGAGATTATGTACGTGGTTTTCATCTATGCATATTATGTTTTTTTTTGTTTTTTGTTTTTTTAAAACACACACACTCTCTCTCATAGAAGCGAGTACACCCCTCACATTTTTGTAAATATTTTATTATCTTTTCATGTGACAACACTGGAGAAATGATGCTTTGCTACAATGTAAAAGTAGTGAGTGTACAGCTTGTATAACAGTGTAAATTTGATGTCCCCTCAAAATAACTCACACAGCCATTAATGTCTAAACCACTGGTAACAAAAGTGAGTACACCCCTAAGTGAAAACTTCCAAATTGGGCTCAAAGTGTTAATATTTTGTGTGGCCACCATTTTCCAGCACTGCCTTAACCCTCTTGGGCATGGAGTTCACCAGAGCTTCACAGGTTGCCACTGGAGTCCTCTTCCACTCCTCCATAATGACATCACGGAGCTGGTGGAAGTTAGAGACTTTGTGCTCCTCCACCTTTCATTTGAGGATGCCCCACAGATGCTCAATAGGGTTTAGGTCTGGAAACATGCTTGGCCAGTCCATCACCTTTATCCTCAGCTTCTTTAGCAAGACCGTGGTAGTCTTGAAGGTGCGTTTGGGGTCATTATGTTGGAATACTGCCCTGTGGCCCAGTCTCCAAAGGGAGGGGATTATGCTCTGCTTCAGTATGTCACAGTACATGTTGGCATTCATGGTTCCCTCAACGAACTGTAGCTCCACATTGCCGGCAGTACTCATGCAGCCCCAGACCATGACACCCACCACCATGATTGACTGTGGGCAAGACACACTTGTCTTTGTACTCCTCACCTGGTTGCCGCCACACACGCTGGACACCATCTGAACCAAATAAGTTTATCTTGGTCTCATCAGACCACAGAACATGGTTCCAGTAATCCATGTCCTTAGTCTGCTTGTCTTCAGCAAACTGTTTTGCGGGCTCTCTTGTGCATCATCTTTGGAAGAGGCTTCCTTCTGGGAGGACAGCCACGCAGACCAATTTGATGCAGTTTCAGTATAAAAAGTGCAGCGCTAAGAAGACAGTAAAAGCAATCCAGTCAAACAATGAGATAAAAATGAATAAAATATTCTTAAAATACCAAAAATTAGCAAGGGATAAAGATTCTATACATCAAAAAACGCACATGCGGGGGGCACATGCGCGGCCGGCACCCGGATGGACGTGCATTGCTGACAGCTCCGTCCACCCGCCAGCATTAAGTGGCTCACACCGGCTCTGGGGACAACAAGCGGCTCCCAGCTCTTACCGACAGACACCCGCACCTCGATAACCATGCCCCGCAGGAGGAAAACCCCGGGGCAGCCGGGGAACTTACGGATTTCTTCCCGGCCGTCGGGCCGGGAATCCAAGATGGCGCCCGCAATTGCCACAATAGCAGCATGCAGGGAGACAGAGGCAGCCATGAGGAGGACTACAGGGACCAGCACACGGATCCCAGGCTGAGACAGTCAATGTACCCAGGGGACCCTGGTGAGTTGTCACCCCCATTGTCCCCTACATCCAGCAGCCCAGCAAAATCTCGGCCACGACTAGATCATGACCTTGACTCCTCATATCAGGCCTTAAATACTCCGCCTCCACCACCTCATGCGTCCTTTCCCGACATAGATGCGTTCCCTGCATCAGATCAACCGCTGACAGAACTATGCATGAAAAACATGCTCTCATCACTACGGCAGACCCTGCACACAGATTTTTCCACATCACTCAACCAAATTACTTGCGCTATAAACCAGCAAGAACGCAGAATACAACACGTTGAAACAAATATGGGAGATATAATAAAAGGCACATAAATGATCTGATTGACGCTCATACGGATCACACTTCTGACATCGAACAAATCAATCTAAAATTAGCCGACTTAGAGGACAGATCACGACGTAACATTAAATTTAGAGGGATACCTGAATCAGTAACCAATGAGGCGCTGCTCCCTTATTTACAACAATACATCAAAATCCTCATCCCATCGATTCCTGACTTAGAACTTGCGATCTATCGGGCCCACAGACTACCCAAACCTGCATTTCTACCAGCGGCCATTCCAAGAGACGTATTGGCACGTATACATTTTTACCATATCAAAGAGAGAATCATGAAAGTGGCTAGAAACCCGCCGCCACTTCCACCAACGCATGCCAATCTTAGATTATATGTGGATCTCTCCAAGGCCACACTTCTCAACAGGAAAAAAATGATTTCCATTACCAAGGCCCTAAGAAATCATAACATAGCCTACCAATGGGGTTTCCCTACAAAGCTAACAGTTTGGCACCAAGGTAGACTTTTCACAATCAGATCCCTTGAAGCAGGCCTAGACCTACTCAAAGCATGGAATATCATACCTGTAGACGCACAAAGAACTGCTCTTCCTCCTGTTCAACACATGGAGGCGTCATAACTAACTAACAAGGGTAAACAAGATACACGAGGCAAAATTATACGGGAACTTGTCCCCAGAGAGACTTTCATTCAATACCGATCTACTGGCGATCGGCCTAGAATTGTTGAAACTCGATTTTCAAGTTTACACTTGGCCTGACCCCTTCGGCGGTCAAGAATTGTTCGCACCCCCCAGTTTTGAAGTAGCTATGGAAGCTATTCGATTTTCTTGAAAGCTCTTTTTTAGTGTTTTAAGTTTCCCTTCTCCCCCTCAAAGATGGCACCATCACTTATCTACCCTCAATCTAATAGCTATTTACAGTTGTGGCCAAAATTATTCAACCCCCACTGAAATTGAGTGTTTTGGCCAGTTTGACATTGCTTTTGATCATTCAGTCATCTTGCTTACATTTACATTAAAGAGGCACTTGTAGGTCAGACAAATATAACATAACAGTTATAATGAAATAACCACAAATGTCTTTTCTGTGCTCACAGCATTATCAGTTTTATTCAACCCCCAAGTGACATTCAATCTTAGTACTTAGTACAGCATCCTTTTACAGTTATAACAGCTTTTAAACGTGAAGCATAGCTTGACACAAGTGTCTTGCAGCGATCTACGGGTATCTTCGCCCATTCTTCATGGGCAAAGGCCTCCAGTTCAGTCACATTCTTAGGCTTGCGCACTGCAACTGCTTTCTTTAAGTCCCACCAGAGGTTCTCAATCGGATTTAAGTCTGGTGACTGCGATGGCCACTCCAAAATGTTCCAGCCTTTCCTCTGCAACCATGCTCTAGTGGACTTGGAGGTATGCTTGGGATCATTGTCCTGTTGAAAGGTCCAACGTCTCCCAAGCCTCAGGTGTGTGACGGACTGCATCACGTTTCCATCCAATATCTCCTGGTACTGAAGAGAATTCATGGTACCTTGCACACGCTGAAGCTTCCCTGTACCTGCAGAAGCAAAACAGCCCCAAAGCATGATTGACCCTCCACCATGCTTCACAGTAGGCAAGGTGTTCTTTTCATCATAGGCCTTGTTCTTCCTCCTCCAAACATAGCGTTGATCCATGGGCCCAAACAGTTCTAATTTTGTTTCATCAGTCCACAGAACACTATCCCACAACTTTTGTGGTTTGTCCACATGGCTTTTGGCATACTGCAGTCGACTCTTCTTATTCTTTGGAGACAGCAAGGGGGTACGCCTGGGAGTTCTGGCACGGAGGCCTTCATTACGCAGTGTGCGTCTTATTGTCTGGGCTGAAACTTCTGTACCCACATCTGACAAATCTTTTCTCAGTTCCTCAGCAGTCACACGGGGACTTCTCTCCACTCTACGCTTCAGGTAGCGCACAGCAGTCGAAGTCAGCATCTTCTTTCTGCCACGACCAGGTAGCGTTTCAACAGTGCCCTTTGCCTTGAATTTGCGAATGATGCTTCCTAAGGTGTCTCTTGGTATGTTTAACATCTTTGCAATCTTCTTATAGCCATTGCCCTTCCTGTGAAGAGAAATCACCTCTTCTCTTGTCTTCCTGGACCATTCTCTTGCCTTCACCATGTTTGTAACCACACCAGTAAATGTCTAGAAGGAGCTGAGTATCACAGTCATTTTAAAGCTGCCTAATTGGTGCTTATTATGCTTGATTGCTGCTCGGTGACATCCACAGGTGTTTTCAATACCTGATGGAAAGCACCTGTATGAACCTCTGTTCTTCAGAGTGGTAGTCTTTAAGGGGTTGAATAATTGTGGCAATGAAGAAACCACATAAGAACCATTTACTACTGTATTACATAAACAATTGATGTCATTTTAGTTGCATTTGGGTAGTTACAACGTCCTTGTAGGATTTGATTCTGAATACAATTCCAAATGTACACTATAGTCCCTAAACCCCTTTACAGCATTGGGGGTTGAATAATTTTGGCCACAACTGTACTATGACTTTACATGGAAAACTACATACAGCTTACCAATCGCAACCAACCTACACCGCAGTGTTATAAATTTTAACTCTTGCAAAGGGACACTCATGGGACTACACCTCTATCAAATAACAAATCATTTAACTACACACCTCAGGAATGGACTATTAAATGATTAACATCACTTCCCTCAATGTACGAGGCCTTTACTCCCCCTTCAAGAGATCGATGCTCTCCAAAGAAATAAAGAAATCCCAAGCCGACATCATCTTCATACAAGAGACCCACTTAGTCACGGGAAAAATACCCAAATTACAACTTCACCACTTCTCCCACACATTTATGGCAACTGAAACCAAAAAGAAGAATGGAGTTCTCACCGCTATTAAAGACTCTATTTCACTTAGAACTATTTCGAGCATAGCCGACCCACATGGCCGATATCATATCTTAGTGTGTCAAATAAATGATATGACATACACCCTAGTGAATATTTATGGCCCAAACAGCAAACAACTGTCCTTTTTCCGCAAGCTTTACAAAACCATATCGCGCCATAAATAAGGCAGACTCATTATTGGTGGCGATTTCAATGTACTGGGTAATCCGCTCTCAGATTCATCTTCTACTAAAAAAACCTACCAAACTTGACTTTAACCATTTCCTACACGATCAATATGATATCTGGAGATGTCAACATGGCACCGAGAGAGATTACACCTACTACTCCCCTCCTCACCTCTCATATTCGAGAATCGACAATTTCATCACTGACAAGTGGACATTACAACACGTGAGATCATCCAAAATCGGAACCATAACTTGGTCAGACCACGCTCCGATCAGTATATCCTTGGAAGACGACACACGCTCTGCAATCCCACCTATATGGAGATTGGATTCTTCACTTCTGAAAAGCCCAGAAAACCAGAAGCATATCCTAGACGCCCACAAACTCTTTTGAAACAGACTCTACCCCGGATATCTCAATCACTACACTTTGGCTGACATACAAAGCCTACATGAGAGGTATCCTCATACAATTGAAATCCCGCATAAATAGACAGAGATCCCAACAAATTGCCCAACTACTGACCTCAATCCGTTTACATGAAACAACAAACAGACCCCGAACCCTTCCACATCCGCGACCCTAACTTTAGAAAGAAACAAACTACGTACTATTTTACTCCAAAATTATGACACTAATCTTCAAAAAACTAAAACCAAATTCTATGCTCTAGGAAATAAGGCAAACTCACTCCTTGCAAAAATTGTCAAACAAAAGAGAATCAAAGCTAAAATCTCCACAATCCAACACCCTAGCACTCACACCACATTAACTAATCCGCAAGATATAGCCAATGCCTTTGCAATATATTACCTATACAATATAAACAGTAAATAGTATAAACCTATACAATATAAAAGATGACTCAAGTACAATCCAGCCAACGACTCTCTCCATTGGCGACTTCCTACAGAACATAACTCTCCCATACATCACCCCCTCCCAACTTGAATCGCTTTCGGTACCGATATCACCACCAGAAATTAAGAAAGCCATAAACACTCTCCCCTTAAACAAATCACCAGGGAATGACGGCTATACTAATGAATTTTACAAGTCACTAGAACCCAGTCTTACCTCTCACCTATCTGCACTCTATAACCATGCCGCAACGAATGGGGAATTCCCCTCTGACATGCTACAGTCCATAATAACTACTATCCCTAAACCGGGCAAAGACCCCCAGTTAATAAAAAATTACAGACCAATCTCTTTACTCAATACGGATATAAAAATCTACGCCAAAATAATTGCCCTACGACTACTTCCATATTTACCCACATTAATCCATCCAGATCAAGTGGGATTTATACCTGGTAGACAGGCTCCTGACGCTACAAGACGAATTATCTCCCTAATACACCATCTTGAGACCAAAAAACAACCCTCCATCCTCCTATCACTAGATGCGGAAAAAGCATTTGATCGAATCCACTGACAATTTATGAACCTTACTTTACAAAAATTCGGAATAACAGGCTGGATGCTTTCAGCAATTCTCTCTCTCTACTCCAAACCCACTGCCAGAGTACTGACCAACGGTACACTCTCACAGCCTTTCTGCATATCAAACGGCACCAGACAAGGATGCCCTCTGTCCCCCATAATTTTTGCCTTACTTATTGAACCATGAGCAACCAATCTTAGAAGCGACCCAGCCTTCACAGGAATTAAACTTCACCAATATGAACACAAACTTAGTCTCTCTGCAGACGATATTATCCTTATGATTACGAACCCTTATAATTCACTTCGCTCAATACGTACACATATACGCAGATACGCAGATGTCTCATACTACAAACTTAATGAACCTAAATCATCTATACTAAACCTACACACACCTATTGCAACCCAAGCCTTAATATCCACACATTTTCCCTTTACCTGGGAAACACATAGCATACCCTATCTAGGGATCAAACTCACTGCAACTACTAACCAACTCTACACAACTAATTTCAAACCTTTACTGGAAACCATTCCTCAAGAACTAAAATGCTTACGCACATCCTCACTATCGACTCTAGGCAGAGTAGCAACGGTGAAAATGTGCATATTACCTAAAATACTATATATATTTCGGACGCTTCCTATACCACTCACACACACACACCTTTTTCGCTAAACTTCAATCTCTAATAAACAAATTTCTATGGAACTCTAGCAGACCCAGATGCTCTGCGAATCTACTACTACGCCCTCCCTCCAGAGGTGGAGCAGGACTTCCTCACTTGAAATCATACTACCAAGCAGCTTTACTAGACCAGCTTTTCTTCTGGTGGCACCCTACCAAAGAAAAGATATGGACCAACATGGAAACCTCCTTGGGCCTACCACACGCAATAACAGACATACTATTCATACCCAGAGCAGTTCTACCTAAAACCCTGCAAACACACCCCTGCATACAGGCTTCTCTAAATGCTTCGTTTTATTTCTCAACCCGCGCTCAAGGCAACACAAGCAATGTGAAAAGCCCCACTCCTTTGACGTCCTTACACTTCATCACTCCTCACCTAAATATATCATCATGGAGAAGCCGCAGTATACTTTACATAAAAGACATTTACACGAATCATAAATTAGACTCATTCTCTGTTATCCAGCGGAAATTTCATCTTCCTGATAGGGAACAATATACCTATATGCGCATAGCCCACTCCATTAACACAGCAAAAATACCAATAGAAATAGAGACTCCTGCTACTACACAGAATTTCTATCAAAGGAAACAATATCCTAAGAAAGGAATTTCGACCTTCTATTCACTCATTACCGAGACACAATTTACTGCACACACTTCTTCCTTAATCAATTGGGAGCAGAATCTTTGCCAAACAATAACCCCATACACTTGGGAAAAAGCATTTGCCATCACCTTTAAAGCTTCCAAATGTAGTTCCCATTGGGAAACATACTTAAAAATACTACATCATTGGTATCTAACCCCAACTAAATTAGCCCTCTTTTACCCTCAACATACGAACACCTGCTGGAGACATTGCGGAGAAAAAGGAACACTTCTCCACATCCTTTGGGCGTGTAAATCGCTCAAGTCATACTGGAATAAAGTATTCCAGATAATTTCCTTACTCTCTGGAACTTTAGTACCTCCAAATCCCGCCTTGGCGCTTCTACAAATTGGAATAGACGCATTCCCGATAAACGTACGCACCATAATCATCCATATCTTAGCAGCTGTAAAAACTAACATCACCAGACTATGGAGATCCATCACCGTCCCTTCAGTGTCCCGCCTCATATCTGACCTTAACCTCCAATGTGCAATGGAGAGAAGAATAGCAATTTATAATTCCTCCCTCCACAAATTTACAAGTCATTGGTCGCGATGGTTAAACAATCCCAGATGCGTAATAACATGATTACTATCTGTAATGGATATAATACTCCATAACAGTACTTCATTGGTGCTCTTCCTCTTCCCCCCCTCCCCCCTCTCCATGTTTTCTCTTACGTTCCACCCCTCCCTCAATTTCATATTCCCCCCAATATTTACACCTCACTAGTTTTCTTAAACGGTTCACAACAGACCAAGCATACCTCTCATGTAAATAAATTAAGGATACACAGGCTCCCCGGCCACTAGGTGGGGAGCCTTCTCTTGTCTCTTAACTTTCCTTTCCATATCTCAAATTCTCCAAATGTGAACCGAACAAGATTGATCATTGCATTTTACCTTGTTTTTTTTTCTTCTTTGTATGTTAAAATTTCAATAAAAACATTTGAATATAAAATAAAAATAAAAAAAAAAACAAAACCGCACATGCACCTCTGATGCATTTTAAAACATCAATGTCTTTAAAAGCTCTGTAAAGTCTTCCCAATAATATTCAGGGTAATCTCCAGGTGATGAAATATAATCCCAGTATATAAATCCTCAGGTGGATGTGCTAATGAATGTAAAAAATGCGCACTCACCAGAAGCACTTAGGTATAGCACGTTGTATCGTATACTGTAACAGTCAAGGATCCCTCTTTAGGGTGGTCCGGGATGAAGCCTAGGGGTGAATAGCCTTCCTTTGGTTACAGGATACAATAAATCTACCTCGTCCAGGCTCTCGGATGTTCACCGGGGGTTGCTGGGAAGTTAAAATGCTCGGGGCAGAGCAAAGAAAAAGGGTACTTCCATAGTGTAGTCTTTAAAATATTTAATGGTATTCATTGTAAAAAGTATAAAACCAAACACGTACACTATGTGATGAAAATAGATGAAGCAATAAAAACGACAATTGCATGTATAAAACACTGACCATCTGGTTAAATAAGGTGGCCGCCAGACCTCCGTGATCCGGCAGCTTGACGTCACAGCTAGCAAGGTTCCTCCTTGACGTGTTTTGTACTACAAGTACATTGTCAAAAGGGGTATGCCAATTTTGCAGCCAGACATCCAAAAACTGCTATTTATAGGTTTCAGAATTTTCAAAAATCGCGCCAGGTTTGGTCGGGCGCCATCTTGCTGGAGACTGGCGCAAGCACGAAACAAACGGTGCCACTTTGCATTGGTCCGCGGCAAGGGAATGCATTGATAGAGTCTACCATTGTATCATGCATGCACGAGTGCCATTTTGCCTAGGTCTCAGAAGAGGAAAGCATTCCAGACGGCTGTAATGACACGTAGTTCAGGAAGAGAAAGCTCTATCCCAAAAAACGGATTCAAATGTTCTTTCCAACCTCTTAAGGGTCTGTTACGGTCACCATATACCATTCTACAAATGTAAAATTATGAATATAGTCTCTCTCTCTCTCGATCTCTCTCTCTCTCTCGATCTCTCTCTCTCTCTCGATCTCTCTCTCTCTCGATCTCTCTCTCTCTCGATCTCTCTCTCTCTCGATCTCTCTCTCGACTTTATAATGAGGGAATGTTAATATAATAAAATTAATGTGTATAGCATATGTATGAACTAAATTAAAAAATTCCAAATTCAAAAAGGCCGCCTGGAATACATAAGCCATACTAAAAATATATTATATTAAATGCCAGTACATGATGAAATACCACTAAGAGCAATGAAACTAAAATTAATGTAACAGTATAAAATATGAAACTATAATAGGACATAGACATTAGAAAACATGATCATCATGTGTTCAGTAGGACAACGCACACTAAAAGAAAGTGTAAAATCGATGATCATCATGTGTTCTAAGAAATACACATCTATTGTAAAAAAAAAAAAACCTCCCATATGAAATTGTATAAAATGATTAGAGATGAAGTACAATAAAATCAAACTGAAATATAATAAAGTGGACCTGGATAGCTAAAAAATATCTAAAAATATTCCACAGCAAAGGAAGGTAAAAATCATCTTAAAAAAAGGCAACAATTACAGTCATGGCCGAAATTGTTGGCACCCTTGATATTTCTCCAGGAAATCATGTATTTCTCACGAAACGTATTGCATTAACACATGTTTTGCTATACACATGTTTATTCCCTTTGTGTGTATTGGGACAAAACAAAAAAAGGGAGGAAAGAAAGCAAATTCGACATAATGTCACACAAACCTCCAAAAATGGGCTGGACAAAAGTATTGGCACCCTTTCACAACTGCGGATAAATAAGAATGTTACAAGCATGTGATGCTCCTGTAAACTCACCTGGGGCAAGTAACAGGTGTGGGCAATATAGAAATCACACCTGAAAGCAGATAAAAAGGAGAGACGTTCACTTAACCTTTGCATTGTGTGTCTGTCTGTGCCACACTAAGCATGGACAACAGAAAGAGGAGACGAGAACTGTCTGAGGACCTGAGAACCAAAATTGTGGCAAAATATCAACAATCTCAAGGTTACAAGTCCATCTCCAGAGAACTAGATTTGCCTTTGTCCACAGTGCGCAACATTATCAAGAAGTTTGCAACCCATGGCACTGTAGCTAATCTCCCTGGTCGTGGACGGATGAGGAAAATTGATGAAAGATTGCAACGCAGAATAGTCCGGATGGTGGATAAGCAGCCCCAAACATGTTCCAAAGACATTCAAGCTGTCCTGCAGGCTCAGGGAGCATCAGTGTCAGCGCGAACTATCCGTCGACATTTAAATGAAATGAAACGCTATGGCAGGAGACCCAGGAGGACCCCACTGCTGACACAGAGACATAAAAAAGCAAGACTACAGTTTGCCAAAATGTACTTGAGTAAGCCAAAAGCCTTCTGGGAAAACGTCTTGTGGACAGATGAGACCAAGATAGAGCTTTTCGGTAAAGCACATCATTCTACTGTTTACCGAAAACGGAATGAGGCCTACAAAGAACAAAACACAGTACCTACGGTAAAATATGGTGGAGGTTCAATGATGTTTTGGGGTTGTTTTGCTGCCTCTGGCACTGGGTGCCTTGACTGTGTGCAAGGCATCATGAAATCTGAGGATTACCAAAGGATTTTGGGTCGCACTGTAGGGCCCAGTGTCAGAAAGCTGGGTTTGCGTCCAAGATCCTGGGTCTTCCAGCAGGACAATGACCCCAAACATACGTCAAAAAGCACTCAGAAATGGATGGCAAAGAAGCGCTGGAGAGTTCTGAAGTGGCCAGCAATGAGCCCAGATCTAAATCCCATTGAACACCTGTGGAGAGATCTTAAAATTGCTGTTGGGAAAAGGTGTCCTTCCAATAAGAGAGACCTGGAGCTGTTTGCAAAGGAAGAGTGGTCCAAAATTCCGGGTGAGAGGTGTCAGAAGCTTATTGATGGTTATAGGAAGCGACTGATTTCAGTTATGTTTTCCAAAGGGTGTGCAACCAAATATTAAGTTAAGGGTGCCAATACTTTTGTCCAGCCCATTTTTGGGGTTTTGTGTGACATTATGTCATATTTGCTTTTCTGCCTCTGTTTTATATTTGTTCCAATACATACAAAGGGAATAAACATGTGTATAGCAAAACATGTGTTAATGCAATACCTTTTTTGTGTGAAATACTTGATTTTCAGGAAAAATATCAAGGGTGCCAACAATTTCGGCCATGACTGTATATGTGTGCCAAATATAAGCAATATAAAACATGTAAACTATAAGATTAATTATAAAATGCAAAAGGGTCTTAATTATGTAACAAAATCCATCACTAGCTGTTGTCAATAAAGCAGTTTACATCAATATCTACATTATGTCCAGCCGGTTTGAAGAAAAAAATCCATTTGGTCTCGGCTTGTGAGACCAATCTGGTTTTATTTGACCAGCTCCAATGGTGCGTAATGGTTTCAATACCTGTAAATTTAAGTGTTGAGGGATCTCTATTGTGATGGTACCGGTAATGTTTTGATAGAGAATGTTCTCTGAACCCTCGTTTGATGTTGTAGATATGTTCTCTAAATCTGTCCCTTAAAACATCTTGTGGTCCGTCCAATATATTGTCTTTTGCAGGGACATTCGAGGAGATAGACTGCATATTTACTATTACAGGAAATAAATGATGAGATCTCATATGTTTTACCCGTGTGAGTAGATACGAAAGATTCTTTCTGAGAGGAATTGTACTTTGCTGACATATGACACTTATTGCAGGGGAAGAAACCTTTCATTTGTGAAAAAAAGGTCAATCTAATAATAGGAGGGCCTATAATGTTCGGTGAGATTTTGTTACGGAGGGTAGGTACCTTTCGAAAGACTATTTCTGGTCTGTCCGGTAAAACCTTTGAAAGGATAGGGTTGACCATCAGAATATTCCAATTCTTATTAATTATTTTATTCACTGCTTTATATTGCGTAGAGAATGTTGTTACAAAGGGACACACTTTGCCTGTTCTATTAGTGGTAGGATTAGATAGCATGAGTTCTCTATCCATTATAACTACATGTTCAATTTCTGTACTCAAAGTAGCTTCGTCATAACCTTTATCTACAAATCTCAGCTTAAGGATTTCGGCTTTACTATAATATGATAAATTAGTGCAATTCCGTCTCACCCTCATAAATTGGCCTTTAGGTATGTCTGTTAGCCATGCAGGGTGATGTCAGCTGTCTATGGGAATAAAACGGTTTCTGTCCATATTCTTGTAATAGGCCTCACAAATGATATAGCTACCATTATTAATAAGTGTCACATAAAGGAAGTTTATTTCAGTGTCATAATTGTAGGTGAGTTGGATATTGAGATCATTATTGTTCAAGGTTCTGAAAAAATTAACCAAGGCATTTTCTTCTCCTTGCCATAGCAGGAGGATGTTGTCTATGTCGCGCCTGTAAAAATTTCAACTCAGGCCACTCCCTAGCATAAATTAAATCCTCCTCCCACCTGGCCATAAAGAGGTTGGCCAGGCTGGGAGCGAACTTCGCTCCCATAGCTACTCCCCTGCTTTGCAAGTAATTTATCTTGTTAAACCAAAAATAATTGGTATGCATTGCGAAATCTAATAGCACTAGAATAAAGTGCTTCTGTGCTCTGGGTATATATTGGGTTTCATTCAAGTAATATTCAGCTGCATCCATCCCATCTTTATTAATATTACTAAATAACGATGACACATCAGCTGTAACCAAATATGTTTGATCTGGGTCCAGTTGTAGGTTGTTAATATCGTTAAGCACTTGTTTGGTATCTTTTAGGTAAGATGGGGTAGAGCATACTAATGGTTGCAGAAAATGATCAATGTATTCCCCAATTCTGGAGCATAATGATCCTATGCCATTTACTATTGGCCTGCCCGGTGGATGGATGGGGTCCTTTATGGATTTTTGGGCAGGCAATATAATATGGGTATTCTTGGTGCTTTAAGGCAAAGAAAATCTTTTTTAGTGATGTTAATTATTATAACCTTTATTAATAAAGTTCTTCAGTGATTTTTTTGTAGGAGAATATAGGTTCTTTAGGTAGAATACAGTAAGTATCCTTGTCACTAAGGATTTTCTGGACTTCTGCTACATAAATCGGATTTATTGAGGACGACTACCCCTCCTCCGCTGGTCTAATGACCAAATCTTTGTTATCTAATAAAGTTTTGAGACCTGTTTGTATGTTCTTAGGGTTATATGGGTGCTTAGGTTTAATAAACTCTAGGTCCTTTAAAACAGTTTCCTTAAAAACGTTTATAAAAGAATGGGAATGTGAAGGGGGGTTAAAAAGGGAGGCATTCCTTAAGATGGATTTAACCATGCCATTGCTGGTATGTGGTAGTGATAGAGGATTACTCAAAAAAAATGTCTTTTAAATTGCCATACGTCTGACAAACTTGTGGATGTCCACATATGTCAGATACGCTCCTAAAGCTGGTCTGATTAAGTTTCAGAGTCTCTTATCAAGTACTCCAAGTTCTTGTTGTGACAACTCCACTTTACTGAGATTGAAGATTCCCTTCCCTATTATGTCCTCTTTTTATTCCTGTCAATTCTCTTCCCTCCTCTGCATCCTCTATTCGTATACTCCTTTTTCTTTGCCTTCCTTCCCCTAAAAATGTTGTTGTGGGGTATAGCTATCCTGTCGTCCTTGATTATAGTGTTCCACATTACTATCTCCTCTGTGGTTGGGGTGAAGGTATGGCCTATTGTTATGCCTATTGGAATTCCTTGGAGTTCCCCAGTGTTTCCTGGGAGTGTGAGGTTGGTTTGGTCTTGTATTGTAATAAAATTGTTTTCCGGGGGTACGCCAGTTGTTGAACGAGTTATAATTGTTATTATTGTGCTGTTGGTTGTGGTATGAATTACTATGTCTATTGGGATGCCACCTCATATCTGTCTCCAATTTCATCGTCATTGAACTGCTGCAATGGCTCATATCTGTTATGCAATGGGATAAAGGGTTTGTTACCCATGCGGTCTCTATTGGGTGACATGAATTTGTTAAAACTTAGTGTTTTTCACCCTATTAATACTTGAGCGCCGTGGTGTGGGTTTTGTAGCGGGCAGATCCATCTGCTTGTGTATAGCTATGGTGTTAGGCTCCAATTGGGGAGTTTGCTATTTAAATACACATTTGTCTTGATAGTCTTTAAGGTCTCTCATATATTTTTTCCTCTTTTATGTTCTGCTCTCTCAACACCTTCTAAGTGGAGTTTCAGTCTATTGGATTCAGAGATATACTCCTCAGTACCTTTAAATGGTGTCAGTTTCTCTCTAACCTTGTTGATTTCTATGTCAAGATAAATCAACTTTCTTTTTCCTAGTAATGAGGAATTTAAGGAGGTCAAGGCCCATGTTATTGAAAAACTAGTACCACTCTGTCATTGCTAGTGTCCCCTGTTTCCGGGGGAACTTCCCATCTCAAGGAATGTGGGACCATGTTTTCCTTCATGTACTTTTCCAAAATTGACACGTCCCACAAAGTGCGAATTTCTGAGAAGGTAACATTGTGGAGATGTACAAAACAGTCCTTTAAGGTCATCCTCATCAGTTAATGTAAATAAGTCCTCTGGGATATTGGTTCTTTGTAGTCTTAGTTCAAAGATATCCATATTGTGAGGAAAATGATAAAATGTAAACCCGTACAAATAAATATAGGTCAATAAAAAAACGGTCGGGAGACCTCCTTAAAAAGGTCTTAACAGTAAGCAGCTCAGCCTAAAATGGTATGGAAAGCAAGTAAAAAAAGTAGCGAGCGCTATGAAAATATATGTACATAAGCAGCTGAACACGAAAGGTACACCATAAGCCTTCAATAAAATTTCAGTATAAAAAGTGCAGCGCTAAGAAGACAGTAAAAGCAATCCAGTCAAACAATGAGATGATAAAAATGAATAAATAAATATCTTAAAATACCAAAAATTAGCAAGGGATAAATATTTTATACATCAAAAATGCACATGCACCTCTGATGTGTTTTGAAACATTAATGTCTTTAAAATCTCTGTAAAGTCTTCCCAATAATATTCAGGGTAATCTCCAGGTGATAAAATATAATCCCAGTATATACACCCGGTTCCAAATGATTATGTAAATTCTATTTAAGTGTCACAAAGATTAAATATTTTGTTTCAGTGTACCTCATGGATGGCATTGTGTGTCAGGGCTCTTTTGATTACTGAAAACAATCTTGGACACCTGTGATAATTAGATTGGCAGGTGAGCCCAATTTAAGGAAAAACTACTAAAGGAGGGTGTTCCACATTATTAAGCAGAGCACCATTTTCAAGCAATATGGGGAAGAAAAAGGATCTCTCTGCTGCCGAAAAGAGAAATAGGTCAATGTCTTGGACGAGGTATGAAAACATTAGATATTTCACGAAAACTTAAGCGTGATCATCGCACTATTAAGAGATTTGTGGCTGATTCAGAGCACAGACGGGTTCGTGCAGATAAAGGCACATTGGGGAAGATTTCTGCCAGATCCATGCATCGGATCAAGAGAGCAGCTGCTAAAATACCATTACATAGCAGCAAACAGATATTTGAAGCTGCTGGTGCCCCTGGAGTCCCACAGACATCAAGGTGTAGAGTCCTCCAGAGTCTTGCAACTGTGCGTAAACCTATTCGGCCACCACTAACCAAAGCTCACAAGCAGAAACGGCTGCATTGGGCAGAAAAATACATGAAGACTAATTTTCAAACAGTCCTGTTCACTGATGAGTGCCGTGCAACCCTGGATGGTCCAGATGGATGGAGTAGTGGATGGTTGGTGGACGGCCACCCTGTTCCAACAAGGCTGCGACGTCAGCAAGGCGGTGGAGTCATGTTTTGGGCCAGAATCATGGGAACAGAGCTGGTCAGGCCCCTTTAGGGTCCCCGAAGGTGTAAAGATGACCTCTGCAAAGTATGTGGAGTTTATGACTGACCACTTTCTTCCCTGGTACAGAAGGAAGAACTATGCTTTCCGTAATAAAATCATCTTCATGCATGACAATGCACCATCTCATGCTGCAAATACCTCTACATCAATGGCTGCTATGGGGATAAAAGGAGAGAAAGTCATGGTGTGGCCTCCATCCTCCCCTGACCTCAATCCTATTGAGAACCTTTGGAGAATCCAAAAGCAAAAGATCTAAGGGTGGGAGGCAGTTTACATCCAAACAGCAGCTCTGAGAGGCTATTCTGACTTCTTGCAAACAAATTCAAGCAGAAACTGTCCAAAAACTCACAAGTTCAATGGATGCAAGACTTTTGAAGCTGCTATCAAATAAGGGGTCCTATGTGAAAATGTAACGTGACCTGTTAAAAGTTTGATTGAAATAGCTTTTGATTTCAGTAAACATGCTGCAAACACAACAAATGACAATTTTCAGTTCTTTACAACCTATAAAGTGTTTTGACACTTACAGTGTGTAATAACTTGGAACAGTGCATTGTAAGTTTATGTTTAACCGTTTGCCGCCCTGCCACTGTGTATATACACGTGTGCAGGGCGGCAGTGGAGCGCAAAACCAAGTTTTAAAAACGGGTTCCGCGCTCCCGCCGACCCGCGGGTGACACGATTTGATCCAGGAGGGATCAATCATTAGATTTCAGCCAGTGATTTCTGGCTGAAATCACATGATCGGTCCCTGTCCTATCCTGTCCTGTGTTGACAAATACACAGGGCAGGATATGATGTCATTCTTCTCTGCCTGGACACATTCCATTCCAGACAGAGAAGAAGACATCCAAAAAGTGATTACACAAGCACTACAGTTAGAACACTCTAGGACACATTTAACCCCCTGATCCCCCCCCCCCCCGTTAACCCTTCACTGCCCTGTCACCAGTGTCACTGATCAGTGAAGCGATTTTTACTGATCAGTGTCGCTGGCGACTTCCGATAGTGTTAGCGCCCCTCCCAGATAGCGCCAGATTGCCCGCTAATACACCAATAATCCTGTCTAACCCCTTGATCGCCCCCCCCTGAGTTGACCCCTTCACTGCCCTGTCACCAGTGTCATTGATCAGTGAACAGATTTTTACTGATCACTGCATCAGTGTCGCTGGCGACTTCCGATAGTGTTAGCGCCCCTCCCAGATAGCGCCAGTTTGCCCGCTAGTGCACCAGAAATCCCATTTAACCCCTTGATCACCCCCCTCCCCCCCCCCCCAGTTAACCCCTTCACTGCCCTGTCACCAGTGTCATTGATTACAGTGAACAGATTTTTACTGATCACTGTATTAGTGTCACTGGTGACTTCCGATAGTGTTAGCGCCCCTCCTAGATAGCACCAGTTTGCCCGCTAATGCATGAGATTTTTTTTACCAAAAACATGTAGCAGAATACATTTTGGCTTAAATTTATGACTAACTTTGAGTCTGATATATTTTTTATAGCTGAAAGTAGAAAATATAGTTTTTTTTCAAAATTTTTGTGGTTTTTTTGTTTATAGCGCAAAAAATAAAAAGCGCACAGGTGATCAAATACCACCAAAAGAAAGCTCTATTTGTGTGAAAAAAAGGACGTAAATTTCGTTTGGGTACAGCATTGCATGACCGCGCAATTATCATTTGAATTAGTGCAGCGCTGTATAGCAAAAAAAAGGCATAAATTACAGCATCTATAAACGATAGTTTGTAGACGCTATAACTTTCACACAAAGCAATCAATATACACTTATTGGGATTTTGTTTACCAAAAACATGTAGCAGAATACATTTTGGCTTAAATTTATGACTAACTTTGAGTTTACGATATATTTTTCATAGCTGAAAGTAGAAAATATTGTTTTTTTTCAAAATTTTCGTGGTTTTTTTGTTTATAGCGCAAAAAATAAAAAGCGCACAGGTGATCAAATACCACCAAAAGAAAGCTCTATTTGTGTGAAAAAAAAGGACGTAAACTTCGTTTGGGTACAGCATTGCATCACCGCGCAATTATCATTTGAATTAGTCCAGCGCCAAACAGCAAAAAAAGGCCTGGTCATTAAGGGGGGTAAATCCTCTGGGGCTCAAATGGTTAAAAAAAACACTGTTATTAGGTTTGTTCAATAAAATGTGAACTGTACTCTTAATAGTTGATAACATAAGAATTATGCTGACTGTTATTTACAGCAATTATTTAGGTAAATGAGAAAAATATAATTTGCATAATAATTTGGAACAGGGTGTAAATCCTCAGGTGGGTGTGCTAATAAATGTAAAAAATGCGCACTCACCAGAAGCGCTTAGGTATAGCGCGTTGTATCGTATACCGTCGATACCAGTCAAGGATCCCTCTTTAGGGTGGTCCGGGATGAAGACTAGGGGTGGATGGCCTTCCTTTGGTTACAGGATACAGCCAGGGTAAATAAATCTACCTCGCCCAGGCTCTCGGATGTTCACCGGGGGTTGCTGGGATGTTAAAATGCTCGGTGCAGAGCAAAGAAAATGATACACATATACATATTATATATACACACACACACACACACACACACACACACACACACACACATTGCCGCAACCACCGCAACTTAGTATCTGTCCCCCTGCTCCCTAAAATCACTCCCCCCCCCCCCGTTTCATGTGCACTCCTGAACGCCCGATCGGTGTGCAACAAGCTTACCGCCATCCACAACATCTGTTTCCAGCTCCCTCAACCTCCTAGCGATTACGGAAACCTGGATCCAGCCCATTGACTCTACCTCCCCTGCTGCACTCTCCTACGGAGGTCTCACCTGGACCCACTCACCCAGACCCAACAGTCGTAAAGGTGGTGGGGTTGGTCTGCTCCTGTCACCACAGAGCACCTTCCAAGTCCTCCCAAACCCCCCTTCTCTATCCTTCTCCTTCGAGGCCCACTGCGTCCGACTATTCTCCCCAACCCCCCCTGAAGATTGCTGTGATATACCGGCCTCCTGGATCCATATCTCACTTCCTGGATGACTTTTCCTCCTGGCTACCGTTCTTCCTCTCCTCTGAGCTACCTACCATCATCCTTGGGGATTTCAACATCCCTGTCAACCTCGACAACCCGGCCACATCCCATCTCCTCTACTTAACCTCCTCCTATGCACTTGCACAGTGCATACAATCCACCACCCACTCCGACGCTAATATCCTTGATCTCGTCTTCTCCAACCGCTGCACTCCCCACAACCTCACTAACACCCCCTTCCCTCTCTCTGACCACAACCTGATTACCTTCTCTATCTCCTCGTCCTCCAACGCCTACCCCTCCAAATGTCACACTACTACCAGCCGTAACCTCCGCAACCTTAACCTTGCCTCCCTCCACTCTGCAGCTGATCAACTCTATGACAGCATCCTTCCCCTGTCCTGCCCTGACTTGGCTATGACTGCCTATAACAACATGCTGTCAACAGCCCTTGACTCACTAGCGCCTTTAACCACACGCAACATCAGACCCCGACCTCTCCAGCCCTGGCAGACTGATCACACCACATCCGTCAAACGACACAGTCGTGCCCTGGAGCGACTATGGCGTAAAACCAAATCCCAACAAGCCTTCACCCGCTACAAATCTGCCTTCCACACCTACACCTCCACCCTCCACGCAGCCAAACAAGCCTACTTCCTGACCCTCATCAAGGCCCTCTCCTCCAATCCTCGCCGACTCTTCTCCACCTTCAACTCTCTACCCCCTCCACCCCCACCCAGCACCTCACTCACCACCCTTGAGATTGCCAATCACTTCAAAAACAAGATTGACACAATTCGCAAGGACATCGCCGCAACTCCCACTCCCTCTCAACCCGTCCCCTCTCACACAGCTACCCCCTCATCCCCCCCTCTCCCTCGACATAACCCGCAGGGACTTAGTCACTGCTCAAACTCCCTCCAACCCCGTTCCCCCTCACTCAGCTACCCCCTCATCACCCCTCTCCCATGGCCCCTCCACTGCTCTGACCTCCACCCCACATTCCTCATACTGAAGCCCCCTCAACACTCCGCACCTTTGACCTTACTACCATCGAGGAAGTCTCCAAGGTCCTCTCTGATGCCCGCCTCACTACCTGCCCCCTCGCCCCTATCCCCTCAACTCCTACAACCTCCTTCCCCCTCCATCCTATGCTCCCTCACCCACATCTTTAATCTCTCCCTCTCCTCCGGCACTTTCCTCTCCCCTCTGAAGCATGCACACATCACCCCCATACTTAAAAAGCCCTCCCTGGACCCCAATGACCCAAACAACCTCAGACCAATCTCCCTGCTCCCAATCACATCCAAACTCCTTGAGCGCCTAGTCTACACCCGCCTAAGCTCTCACCTCAACGACAACAACCTCCTCGATCCCCTACAGTCCAGCTTCCGCCCCCTACACTCCACCGAAACTGCCTTACTCAAACTCTCCAACGACCTGCTAACCGCCAAAGCTAATGGCCACTATTCAGTGCTCCTACTCCTTGACCTCTCTGCGGCCTTCGACACAGTCGATCACCCCCTCCTCCTCAAAAAACTACACTCCCTCGGCCTCAGAGATTCTGCTCTCTCCTGGCTCTCATCCTACCTGTCACAACGCTCTTTCAGCGTTACCTATAATGCTACCACCTCCCCCTCACTCCCCCTCTCTGTTGGGGTCCCTCAAGGCTCTGTCCTCGGGCCCCTTCTCTTCTCCATCTACACCTCCTCCCTTGGCCAACTCATACACGCTCACGGCTTCAACTACCACCTATATGCCGACGACACACAAATCTATCTCTCAACCCCCCACCTCACCCCCTCAGTTTCCGCCCGAATCACACACCTACTGAGCGACAGACTGGATGTCGCTCCACTTCCTTAAACTGAACCTCTCCAAAACAGAGTTTCTGGTCTTTCCCCCCCCAGCCCGCACGCCACCCCCCCCCCATTGACTTCTCCATCATGTCCAACAATGCCACCATCAAACCCGCCCCGCAGGCCACCCCCCTCTGCCAATCCCTCCACTGGCTTCCGATTGCGCAATGGATCAAAATCCTAACACTGACGTACAAAGCTGTCCACCATACTGCCCCGAACTACATCACCGACCTAATATCCAAGTACCACCCAACACGCACACTCCGCTCCTCACAAGACCTCCTCTCTAGTTCCCTGGTCTCCTCCTCCCATGCCCGCCTCCAGGACTTCTCCAGGAGGTCACCCATCCTCTGGAACTCCCTGCCCCAACCCATCAGATCACCTACTCTCCTCTAGGCGCGCCCTGAAAACCCACCTCTTCAGGGAAGCCTACCCCACCCCCTGCTAACTTGCCGACCTCCTCCACTCTTCCTACCACTCCATCCCCCACAGCTTTCTCCTCCTGTGCCACCATCCCCTCCCTCCTAGATTGTAAGCTCGAAAGAGCAGGGCCCTCGATCCCCTCACGTTTTGCATTGTATTGTTCTGTCCCCCATTGTAATGTACAGCGCTGAGCGAACTATTGGCGCTTTATAAATACTGTATAATATATATATATATATACACACACACACACAGTGGGGCAAAAAAGTATTTAGTCAGCCACCGATCGTGCAAGTTCTCCCACTTAAAAAGATGACAGAGGCCTGTAATTGGCATCATAGGTAGACCTCAACTATGAGAGACAAAATGAGAAAACAAATCCAGACAGACAATCACATTGGCTGATTTGGAAAGAATTTATTTGCAAATTATGGTGGAAAATAAGTATTTGGTCAATATCAAAAGTTAATCTCAATACTTTGTTATATATCCTTTGTTGGCAATGAGAGGTCAAACATTTCCTGTAAGTCTTCACAAGGTTGGCACACACTGTTGCTGGTATGTTGGCCCATTCCTCCATGCAGATCTCCTCTAGAGCAGTGATGTTTTGGGGCTGTCACTGGGCAACACGGACTTTCAACTCCGTCCAAAGGTTTTCTATGAGGTTGAGATCTGGAGACTGGCTAGGCCACTCCAGGACCTTGAAATGCTTCTTACGAAGCCACTCCTTCGTTGCCCGGGCGGTATGTTTGGGATCATTGTCATGTTGGAAGACCCAGCCACATTTCATCTTCAAATCCCTTGCTGATGGAAGGAGTTTTGCACTCAAAATCTCACGATACATGGCCCCATTCATTCACCCTGGTCCCTTTGCGGAGAAACAGCCCCAAAGCATGATGTTGCCACCCCCATGCTTCACAGTAGGTATGGTGTTCTTTGGATGCAACTCAGCATTCTCTCTCCTCCAAACACGACGAGTTGTGTTTCTACCAAACAGTTCTATTTTGGTTTCATCTGACCATATGACATTCTCCCAATCCTCTTCTGGATCATCCAAATGCTCTCTAGCAAACTTCAGACGGGCCCGGACATGTACTGGCTTAAGCAAGGGGACACGTCTGGTACTGCAGGATCTGAGTCCCTGGTGGCGTAGTGGGTTACTGATGGTAGCCTTTGTTACATTGGTCCCAGCTCTCTGCAGGTCATTCACTAGGTCCCCCCGTGTGGTCCTGGGATTTTTGCTCACCGTTCTTGTGATCATTTTGACCCCACGGGGTGAGATCTTGCGTGGAGGCCAAGATCGAGGGAGATTATCAGTGGTCTTGTATGTCTTCCATTTTCTAATTATTGCTCCCACAGTTGATTTGTTCACACCAAGCTGCTTGCCTATTGCAGATTCGGTCTTTCCAGCCTTGTGCGGGTCTACAATTTTGTTTCTGGTGTCCTTTGACAGCTCTTTGATCTTCACCATAGTGGAGTTTGGAGTGTGACTGTTTGAGGTTGTGGACAGGTGTCTTTTATACTGATAAGTTCAAAACAGGTGCCATTTATACAGGTAATGAGTGCAGGACAGAGGAGCCTCTTAAAAGAAGAAGGTACAGGTCTGTGAGAGCCAGAAATCTTGCTTGTTTGTAGGTGGCCAAATACTTATTTTCCACCATAATTTGCAAATAAATTCTTTCCAAATCAGCCAATGCGATTGTCTGGATTTGTTTTCTCATTTTTTCTCTCATAGTTGAGGTCTACCTATGATGCCAATTACAGGCCTCTCCTTTTTAAGTGGGAGAACTTGCACGATCGGTGGCTGACTAAATACTTTTTTGCGTGTATGTATGTATGTATGTATGTATGTATGTATGTATGTATGTATGTATGTATGTATGTATGTATGTATATATATATATATATACACACACACACACACACATATATATACACATATATATATATACACACATATACATATATACACATACACACACATACATACAGTTGCAAGAAAAAGTATGTGAACCCCTTGGGATTACGTGGAGTTTTGCATGAATTGGGCATAAAATGTGCTCTGAACGTCATCTAAGTCACAACAATAGAAGAACACAGTCTGCTGAACATAATACTACACAAAGATTAGATGTTGCCATGGTTTAATTGCACATAACATGTAAACATTCACAGTACAGAGAGGAAAAAGTATGTGAGGCCCTAGCTTAATGACTTCTCCCAGAGCTAATTGGAGCCAGGAGTGAGCCAACCTTGACTAAAAATAGTGTGATGATATTGGATGTGTTGCTGACAGCTGTCCTGCCCTTAAAAAACACACACCTGTTTTGGGTTTACTGGTTTCAAGAAGCACTGTCTGATGTGAACCATGCCTCACAGAAAAGAGCTCTCAGAAGACCTACGATCAAGAATTGTTGACTTGCAAGAAGCTGGAAAGGGTTACAAAAGTATCTCCAAAAGCCTTGATGTTCATGTGTCCACGGTAAGACAGACTGTCTACAAATGGAGAAAGTTTAGCACTGTTGCTACTCTCCCTAGGCGTGGTCATCCTGTAAAAATGACTGCAAGAGCACAGCGCAGAATGCTGCATGAGGTAAAGAAGGATCCCAGAGTGTCAGCTAAAGACCTACAGAAATCTCTGGCACATGCTAACATTTTTGTTGACACATCTACAATAAGGAAAACACTAAACAAGAATGGAGTACATGGGAGGACACCACGGAGGAAGCCATTGCTGTCCAAAAATAATATTGCAGCACGTTTGAAGTTTGCAAAAGAGCACCTGGATGTTCCACAGCACTACTGGCAAAATATACTGTGGACAGATGAAACCAAGATTGAGTTGTTTGGGAAGAACACACAACACTATGTGTGAAGAAAAAAAGGCACAGCACACCAACATCAAAACCTCATCCCCACTGTAAAACACGGTGGAGGGAGCATCATGGTTTGGGGCTGCTTTGCTGCCTCAGGGCCTGGACGGATTGTTGTCATTGATGGGAAAATGAATTCCAGAGTTTATCAAGACATTTTGCAGGAAAACGTACGACCATCTGTCCGCCAACTGAAGCTCTGCAGAGGATGGGTGATGCAACAGGACAATGACCCAAAGCATACAAGTAATTCAACAAAACAATGGCTGCAGCAGCACAGAATACGCCTTCTGGAGTGGCCCAGTCAGAGTCCTGACCGCAACCCGATTGAAATGCTGTGGCATGACCTTAAGAGAGCGATTCACACCAGACATCCCAAGAATATTGCTACACTGAAACAGTTTTGTGAAGAGGAGTGGTCCAAAATTACTCCAGATCGTTGTGCAGGTCTGATCTGCAACTACAGGAAACGTTTGGTTGAGGTTATTGCTGTCAAAGGAGGGTCAACCAGTTATTAAGTCCAAAAGGTTCACATACTTTTTCCTCCCTGCACTGTGAATGTTTACATGTTATCTGCAATTAAACCATGGCAACATCTAATGTTTGTGTAGTATTATGTTCAGCAGACTGTGTTCTTCTATTGTTGTGACTTAGATGACGTTCAGAGCACATTTTATGCCCAATTCATGCAAAACTCCTCGTAATCCCAAGGGGTTCACATACTTTTTCTTGCAACTGTGTGTGTGTGTGTGTGTGTGTGTATGTATACACACACACACACACACACACGCACACACACACATATATATACATATACATATACACATACATACACACACACACACACACACACACACACACACATATATATATACATATACATATACACATACATACACACACACACACACACACACACACACACACACACACACACACACACACACACACTTTTAAATATATATCAATTTTTTTGAGGCCATCCCCATTTATCATTTATTCACAATACAATCATTATGGACACAGTCCCTGGAGTTAAAGTTCCCGAAACAAACTAAAGAAAAATGGCGCCCGCACATTCATTCGCATATTGCGAGCAACCCACCATAGACAATATAAATAATTTTACATTTGTGGAATGGTATATGGTCATGGTAACAGTAACAGACCCTTAAGAGGTTGGAAAGAACATTTAATCCGTTTTTTTGGGGGGATAGAGCTTTCTCTTCCTGAACTACGTGTCATTAAAGCCGTGTGGAATGCTTTCCTCTTCTGAGACCAAGGCAAAATGGCGCTCGCGCATGCATGATACAATGGTATACTTTCAATGCGGACAAACGCAAAATGGTGCCGGCGGTTTTGCGCATGTGCACTTGCACCGGTCTCCGGCAAGATGGCGCTCGACAAACCTGGCACGATTTTTGAAGATTCTGAAACCTATAAATAGCAATTTTTGGACGTCAGGCTGCAAAATTGGCATACCCCTTTTGACAATGTACGAAACGCGTCAAGGAGCCTTGCTAGCCGTGACATCAAGAGCCTGGACGAGGTAGATTCATTTACCCTGGCTGTATCCTGTAAATCAAAAGGAAGACCATCCACCCCTAGGCTTCATTCCAGACCACCCTAAAGAGGGATCTTTGACTGTTATCGACAGTATACGATACAACGCGCTATACCCAAGCGCTTCTGGTGAGTGCGCATTTATTACATTCATTAGCACACCCACCTCAGGATTTAATCTCTCTAATCTATCCTTATCAGTTCCTAATTGCGGTGGATTAGAGTGCTCATTTGACTATCTCCCTATAAATTTAGATCAGCTCATGGGAGGAAATCACAGATGGGGGGCACAGTCACAGATGGGGTGCTGCTTTTGCACGAGTGCTGCGTTGGAGTGCTAAGACGCAGTTAAACACAGCAGTTTAACTAAAGTAGGATAACTCAAGCAGCAGGAAGATGCAACAATAAGAAACTCTACTGCATGCTGGACAGACTGCATCAAACACCCTGGGAAACATCTCTTACAAGTCCGAGTCCCACCTCGTGTACCTTTTTAATATGTCCCCTCTACTCCTCCTTTTCATATTACTTTCCTGCGTTCCCAAAATCTCACTTCTTTATCCTTCTGCTCCACCCCAAAACGTGTACATCTCACCCTCACAGCTACCATCTCCGTACTACTGCTCTCATCGCCTCCTGCTGATAGTGCACTCTCCTGCTGACCCAAACACCAGGACTGGAAGGCATGTGCACTCGTGTACATCTCGCTCCCATGTTACTTTCCTCACCCTTCTTCTCCTAACCTCTGGGGATATCTCCCCAAACCCTGGTCTTCCACTATTTCACCCCCACACCAGGCATCCTCTTTTTTTTCCGGGAATAGCCGCAATCCCCTCAATTTAACATCAGTCCTCGTGCTCCCAAAAACCACCCTCCCTTTTTCATGTGCACTCTGGAATGCCCACTCTGTCTGTAATAAGCTCACCTCTGTCCATTACCTTTTTGTCTCCCACTCCCTTAACCTGCCAGCAATTACAGAAACCTGGCTCCATGCAGCAGATTACGCTTCCCCCGAAGCACTTTTCTATGGAGGCCTCATCTGGACCCACTCACCCAGACCCAGTGGTCGGAAAGGTGGTAAGGTTGGTTTGCTTCTATCCCCACTGAGCACCTTTCAAGTCCTCCCTAACCCTCCCTCTCTATCCTTTTCTTCTTTCGAGACTCACTGCATCCGGCTGTTTTCTCCCATTTCTCTGAGGATTGCAGTGATCTATCGGCCTCCTGCACCTGTGTCCCGCTTTCTTGATTTTTTCTCCGCCTGGCTACCCTACTTTCTCTCCTCTGAACTACCCACTATCATTCTCGGAGATTTTAACATCCCTATTAATGTTAACAACCCGACTACATCCCAACTCTTCAACCTAACCTCATCTTTTGCATTAGCACAGTGTATACAGTACTCCACTCACTCTGATGGGAATACATTAGACCTTGTTTTCTCCCATCTTTGCACTCCCTACAACCTCACAAACACCCTCTTTCCACTCTCTGAAGACGAGGACACTGTGAAGGTGATGAGATTGTGATCAAACACCTATCCCTCCAAGCAGCAAACAATTACCCCCAGAAACCTTCACAACTTGAACCCTGCAACTGACCAACTATGGCAGAATCTCTCCCTTGTCCTGCCCTGACCTGGCCACTGCTGTCTATAACAGTTCGCTTTCATCCGCATTAGACTCACTAGCTCCTTTAACACGAAGCATCAGGCCCCGTCCGTTACAACCTTGGCAGACTGACGACACCAGAAATCTTAAACGACATAGTCGTGCGCTGGAGCGATTGTGGCATAAAACCAAATCCCAGCAAGCATTCACCTGATATAAATCTGCTTTCTTAACATACAATTCCTCCCTTCATACTGCCAAACAAGCCTACTTTGTCACTCTTATTAATACCTTGTCATCCAGTCCTCTTAGTCTCTTCTCTACTTTTAACTCTCTACTTTCTCCACCTCAACTAAGTACCTCACTCACTGCTCATGAGATTGCAAATCATTTCAAAAACAAGATTGACGCAATTCGTAGAGGTATCGCCACTGCACAGACATCCATCCCACTTCGCATACCTTATACTAAACCTCCCTCAACACTTTCCTCTTTTGACCTTGCTACTACCAAAGAGGTCACTAAGGTTTTCTCAGAAGCCCATCTCATTACCTGCCCCTCTGGATCCTGTCCCCTCACAACTACTACGGTCAACCTCTTCTTCCATCCTATGCTCACTCACATCTTCAATCTTTCCCTCTCTACTGGTGCCTTTCCCTCCCCTTTAAAGCATGCGCAAATCACTCCCATACTTAAAAAGCCCTCCCTGGACCCCACCAACCTGAACAACTTAAGACCCATCTCCCTGCTGCCATTTACCTCTAAACTCCTAGAATGCTTAGTCTACAATCGCCTGAGCTCCCACCTCACCAACAACCACCTTCTTGACCCTTTACAGTCTGGCTTTCACCCACTCCACTGAAACTGCCCTACGAAAAACACACTAATTATCTACTAACCAATAAAACCAATGGCCACTACTCCGTACTCTTACTACTTGACCTCTCTGCGGCTTTTGATACGGTTGACCGTCCCCTCAAAAAACCTCTACCCTTGGTCTCAGAGACTCTGCTCTCCTGGTTCTCCTCCTACCTATTGCAGCGCTCCTTCAGCTCCTTTCTGTAGGGGGTCCCTCAAGGTTCTGTCTTTGAACCCCTTCTCTTCTCCATCTACACATGCTCCCTTGGTTACTTGATAAAACTCCCATGGCTTTAAGTACCATCTCTATGCTGATGACACACAAATCTAACTTTCTACCCCTCACCTCACCCCTTCAGTCTCCTCTCGCATTACTAACCTACTAAGAGACATATCGGCATGGATGTTACTCCACTTCCTCAAACGCAATCTTTTCGAAACTGAGCTCTTCATATTCCCCCCAGCATGTGCCCCCTCCCCGACTTCTCCATCAAGATCAATAACACAATGATCATTCCCTCCCCTCATGCCAAGGTGCTAGGTGTAATCCTAGACTCCCATCTGTCCTTTCACCCCCAAATCCAATCATTGTCCAAATCTTGTAGACTTCCCCTCCACAACATCTCCAAGATACGCCCGTTCCTAACCACGGAAACCACTAAGCAACTTATTCACTCCCTTGTTATATCTCGCCTTGACTATTGCAACTCCCTCTTCATTGGCCTACCGAATCGCAGGCTATCCCCTCTTCAGGCTATCATGAATGCTGCTGCCAGACTTATCCACCTTACTAACTGTTCTGATTCTGCCACCCCTCTCTGCCAATCCCTCCACTGGCTTTCCATTGCCCAACGGATAAAATTCAAAACATTAACAATAACGTATAAAGCCATTTATAACTCTGCCCCAAAATACATCAACGATCTGGTCTCTAAATATCACCCAAACCGTACTCTCCGCTCCTTGCAAGACCTCCTGCTCTCTAGCTCCCTTGTCTCCTCCTGCCATGCTCATCTCCAGGACTTTTCCAGAGCTTCCCCCATCCTCTGGAACTCTCTACCCCAATTTGTCAGACTATCGCCTACTCTGCTCACTTTTAGGCGATCTCTGAAAACCTATCACTTCAGGGAAGCCTATCCTGCCCTCAGCTAATAATGGAGTCTTCTACTCTCCCAACCAGTCCATCCCCCACAGTTACTACCTTTTGTACCACTAGCCCCTCCCTCCTAGATTGTAAGATCCAAGGAGCAGGGCCCTCCTTTCCCTCTTGTATTGAACTGTATTGTCTCCCGTTATATTGTAAAGGGCTGAGCAAACTGTTGGCACTATATAAATCCTGTATAATAATAATTCATCACCTGGAGATTACCCTGATTATTGGGAAGGCTTTACAGAGATTTTAATTACATTTATGTTTCAAAACGCATCAGAGGTGCATGTGCGTTTTTGATGTATAGAATCTTTATCCCTTTCTAATTTTTGGTATTTTAAGATAATATTTATTCATTTTATCATCTCATCGTTTGACTGGATTGCTTTTACTGTCTTTTAAGCGCTGCACTTTTTATACTGAAATTTTATTGAAGGCTTGTGGTGTACCTTTAGTGTTCAGCTGCTTATGTACATATATTTTCATAGCGCTCACTACACTTTTTACTTTTTATTAATTTGATGCAGTGTGCGGCGTATGGTTTGAGCACTGACAGGCTGAACCCCACCCCTTCAACCTCTGCAGCAATGCTGGCAGCACTCATACGTCCATTTCCCAAAGACAACCCCTGGATATGATGCTGAGCACGTGCACTCAACTTCTTTGGTCGACCATGGCGAGGCCTGTTCCGAGTGGAATCTGTCCTGTTAAACCGCTGTATGGTCTTGGCCAACGTGCTACAGCTCAGTTTCAGGATCTTGGCAATCTTCTTATAGCCTAGGCCATCTTTATGTAGAGCAACAATTTTTTTCCAGACCCCCCAGAGGAGTTCTTTGCCATGAGGTGTCATGTTGAACTTCCAGTTAACAGTATGAGTGAGAGCAATAACAAATTTAACACACCTGCTCCCCATTCACAGCTGAGACCTTGTAACACTAACGAGTCACATGACACCAGGGAGGGAAATAGCTAATTGGGCCCAATTTGGACATTTTTACTTAGGGATGTACTTCCTTTTGTTGCTAGTGGTTTAGACATTAATGGCTGCGTGTTGAGTTATTTTGAGGGAACAGAAAATTTACACGGTTATACAAGCTGTACACTCACTACTTTACATTGTAGCAAAGTGTCATTTCTTCAGTGTTGTCACATGAAAAGATAATAAAATATTTACAAAAATGTGAGGGGTGTACTCACTTTTGTGAGATACTGTATACATCTCTAACATGCATGCAGTGGATATAAAAAGTTTACACACCCGTTAAAATGTCAGGTTTCTGTGATTTAAAAAAATGACAAAGAATAATTTCAGAACTTTTTCCACCTTTAAATGTGACCTATAAACTGTACAACTCAATTGAAAAACAAACTGAAATCTTTTAAAAGGGGGGGAAGTAAACAGAAAAAAAAACAAATAATGTGGTGTGCACACCCTTTTATAACTGGGCATATAGCGGTGTTCAAAATTAAGCAATCACATACAAAATGATGTTACTTAGGCATCAGTACTTACCTGCCACCATTTAAAGCGCCTCTGATTAACCCAAAATAAAAGTTCAGCTGTTCTAGTAGGTCTTTCCTGACATTTTCTTAGTGGCATCCTACAGTAAAAGCAATAATCCATAGAGAGCTTCGAAAGCATCAGAGGGATCTCATTGTTAAAAAGGTATCAGTCAAGAGAAGGGTACAAAAGAATTTCCATGCCATTAGATATACCATGGAACACAGTGAAGACATAGTCAAGTGGAGAAAATATGGCGCAACAGTGACATTGCCAAGAACTGGATAGCCCTCCAAAATTGATGAAAAGACGAGAAGAAAAACTCGTCTGGGAGGCTGCCAAGTGGCCTATAGCAACATTAAAGAGAGCTGCAATATCTGGCAAGTACTGGCTGTGTGGTACATGTGACAACAATCTCCCATATTCTTCATATGTCTGGGCTGTGGGGTAGAGTGGCAAGACGGATGTTTTTCTTCGTAAAAAAAGCCTTCAAAGCCCGCCTAAATTTTGCAATAACACATCTGAAGTCTCCCAAAAGCATGAGTGAAAATGTGTTATGGTCTGATGAAACCAAGGTTAAACTGTTTGGCCATAATTCCAAAAGATATGTTTGGAGCAAAAAACACCGCACATCACCAAAAGAACACCATACCCACAGTGAAGCATGGTGGTTGCAGCATCATGCTTTGGGGCTGGTTTCCTTCAGCTGGAACTGGAGCCTTAGTCAAGGTAGAAGGAATTATGAACAGTTCCAAATACTAGTCAATATTGGCACAAAACCTCCAGGCTTCTGCTAGGAAGCTGAACATGAAGAGGAACTTCATCTCTCAGCGTGACAACGACACAAAGCATACATCCAAATCAATAAAGGAATGGCTTCACCAGAAGTTTAAAGTTTTGGAGTGGTCCAGCCACAGCCCAGACCTGAATCCGGTTAAAAATCTGTGGGGTGGTCTGAAGAGGGCTGTGCACAGGTGATGCCCTCGCAATCTGACAGATTTGGAGTGTTTTTGCAAGGAAGAGTTGGCAAATATTGCCAAGTCAAGATGCGCCATGCTGATAGACTCGTACCCAAAAAGACTGAGTGCTGTACTAAAATCAAAAGGTGCATCAACAATGTATTAATTTAAGGGTGTGCACACTTATGCAACCATATTTTAGTTTATTTTTACTTCCCTTCACCTAAAAGACTTCAGTTTTGTTGTTTTACTGAGCTGTACAGTTTATAGGTTACATTAAAAAAGTGGAAAAAGTTCTGAAATGATTTAGCTTTGTCTCAATTTCTTTACATCACAGAAACCTGACATTTTAACAGGGGTGTGCAGACTTTTTCTATCATACACACACACACACAGTAACAGCAAATCCTGTCTACTCTCTCTCAACAGTTTGCAGCTCTGCCGGTCTCAGCCATGTATAATATATACAGAGCTGAGACTGTCAGAATTTCAAAACGGTTGGTAGAGTGAGAGTTGAAGTGATATGCAGAGCCGACAATGTACAGAGCCCTGAATGGGGGAGGCTTCTTCCAGAGTGCGGACCTGCTCAGTGTACTTATGAAGTGCAAAACTCCATAGTGTGTAGCCTGTATTAGACTGGGGTGCCTTGAGACTGGAGGGTCCTTTCATATGGGCGTTCCGGTTTTTTTTTTTTTTTTCTTCTTTTTTTTTTAGCAGTTTACTCACGTTTTTGCCAAGAAAAAAAAACCAAACAAACCGGATTAGTGCACATCATTATTGCATTTGTTTTTCATCCGTTTACCATCTATTTTTTTTACATCCTTTACCAATGCAAAAATGGACCGTATGTCTGTTTACATCCATTTTCCACCAGTTTACATCCATTTTTCGCTTGTCACTTTTTTTTTTTTTTTTTTAAAAAACAGAAGACAAATAGGGTTTTCTTCCATTCCTAAAAACGGATGCAGACATTAAACATGTAAATAGATGATCATCCATTTACATCCGCTAGTCCATAGTAATACATGGGTGTCCGTTTTTTTATCCATAAAACGGACAGATTAAAAACAGGACTTACGGAACACCCGTGTAAAAGACACCTGAATATACTTTCAAAGGGTGCATTGACTGAAAAAAGTGAGAAAAACAGCGAGTTAGAGAAATGACATCAACTGTTACAATAGTGATACTTCGATACAAAGCATAGTGAACACTGGGGGGGGGGGAAAAAAAAAAAAAAAAAAAAAAAAAAAAAAAAAAAAAAACTTACTTGAATTCTTAAAAAGGAAACCCACAGGAATGGATAACAGCAACACACAAAGATATGTTATTTCATCAGGGGACATTGTTCACCTCCTACCAAGGAAACAGATACAAAAAAAACAAAAAAAAAAAAAACACAAATTATGATATTGGAGTAAAAATTACAAACAAAAAAAAAAAAATCTGATTTACCTGTAAATTACATATTTTGGAGTACAGGCTGGATATAGGTAGAAACAAACAATAGAGGGCATATAATTCCTCCAGAGAACAGTAGTTTGAAAGAGAACCAACAGCAGTGTAAATAAAACCAATAGCTTTATTATACTTCACAAAAATTGGTAATAGACCTTTTAAGTCAAAGGAGCCTCCATTCACATCAATAAAATGGATAACGTTATCACTTTAAAATGGCCCTGGCCACACATACTCAGAACATAATACTACTACCTTCCATCTTAAATGAGCATTATTCAGGGGTCAATAAACAATTGTCTTGCATAGTGGACTAGCCACTCTGACCAGAAATGCAAGATCCAAGACTCTGGGAAATAGATTTTCCAACCGGGACAAGGTCCACCATAGATGGATGGCACTTGTAAATGAACAAAAAATTGGGGCAGAATAACTCACCGAGTTTGCCCAATGTAAACCACCAAATTGGTAATTGACATCCCATAGGGAATGGCAGCCACAAAAATTGTAACTATTAAAGCACATTAGTATAATATCTCGCAGTTGAATACTACATAGTTGGTGACTTAATGGTCTGTTCATCCAGTAAATACACTTCATCTGATCACAGATTAGTTGAGAAAAATTAAGCATCCAGCTTCAATAATTATCAGTAGGTAACAATATCACTATTATATGATGAAAGAATGAGGGCTAATGCCCCTTTAATCTGATCACAGGTATAGGCGATTTGATTATCTCCAAATCGCTATGTAGACATAAATGACATTGATTTCCCACTTGAAATAGAGGCTCATAGCCTTGTAATGATGACAGTAGAAGATTAATAACTCCAAGGTAATGAGACCAGTTCAGTCCCAGGTGTATAAATCTCAGATATTCAATTGAGGTAAAGGCTTGAACAGCCTAATATTAAAATGGTTGAAGGAAAAATGATCCAGTATAATGAACTCAGTCCAGCTTGATCACCAGTGCAACAAAATAGTGTCCAAAGTCAATATTGACCATTTGTGGAGTCACTATGGCCTTGATTCACTAAGATGTGAGTGTATTAGCAGAGACTGACCATTCAGGCAGACTCCGGTCAATCAATCAGTCGTCTGACCAGCGTCTAGCAAGCTCATTAACGAGCGTCTACTTTGCCATTAGTGAATGTGGTATCCTGTCTGGCACATTTTTAGGTGCAATACCGGATATATTCGCTAGATGGCGCACAAGCACAGGCTTTATTAACATTGGCGTTTTTCTGATAGCAAAAGAGAATTTTTAGAATGTAATAAAGAGTACAGCTGTATTAGAATTTTCTATTTTTTTTTTGCTGTTTCTCTAAAAATGATCAGGAAAGTAATGCATTGACTAATGAATGTCATACATTCTATTTTCAAATGTTAAACATTTTCACAGTTATATCTCAAATAATTTATATATTTCTAATTTCCCAATATAGTTATATATCTTCATTCTCTTTAATCACATAACTATTCTATGTTAAAAGACAAGTGCAGCGCTATAAATGCATGTGATCAATAATGAACGCATGTAAAAACCAAAAAGTGCAAAGAATTGCAATAATGATGTAAACTGGTAAATCGTGCTAAAATAAGTTCATATAATCATTCCTGAATAATGGAATGTCCTTCGTGTGAGAGTACCAACTCAGAGAGTGCCTATGAACGGCATGTGTGGTCTCTCCGTGACGGTCAGTAGTGCATGAACTCGTGAAAGGTAAACCACCCTTGGGACTGGTCTACATTCACCAGAACAAAAGTATTAATGTGCATGGGTTATACACATCGCACATCTGGGGGTGCAGCGGTATGCTGGCAGCTATGGGTTAGTCAACCAGCTCCATCCATCCATCCATCAGGGTGGGTGCCCAAATGGTCCTGGGGAGGAATTAGCTCAGCCACAGGAGCCAGAAAGATGCTCAATAGTGTAGTACACTGTCACAAGGGTGGATGACCTTTCACGAGTTCATGCACTACTGTTCGTGGTTATATTTATCTTGTGTAATACCATTTTACTAGTCTATATCATTTGACCAGCGCTCGCTTTATCATTTTTAAACAATGTAACTATTCTACATTATAGCTCAAACTGTGTTTCCCACAGTGGTTTGAGCTCAGAACTTACAGCACTTGGGTCATGGGTTCTAATCCCAGTCTTGGCAACATCCCAAAAAAATGGAGATCAATTTTCTGGGTTGTGGCAGGAATATTGATCAATCAATTATGATTTTGCCTAATGACTAGAAAGTGGATGAATGTTACTTGCGTACTGTTCTTCTGCCAATTAGGAAATGTGCAAGTTTCATGCCGTGTATATTTCATTGTAACTTTTTTCTCTTTTAAATCTGTCTCCTTATACAACTTGACCCCCTCCCCCACCCCATCATCACCTGTCCCATATGCAAATCTATGGATCACCGCCCCACTCTGTAACTATCTATTTACTGATCAAGTGAATGTGTCTCATTTTCTATCAGCTACAGCTCAGATCTCACATTATTATACAATTGCTGATTGTATCTCACCACTAGTCTGATTGAATTCACAATTCCTGGTCAGTCCTGTTCCCTGACCTCTAATAACCTTTAGGGCCAGTTCACACTACATGTGTTTCAGTTGCTTTTTCAGCATCACAAACGCACAGAAAGAAGGTTATATGGTTGTCAGTGTCATAGTTCACATCAGCGCTTGCATTTTCAATGCATTGCAGGTGCTGTAAACAAAGTTGACCACGCTGCATTGTTTCTGCACAGAACTGTACTGGAACACATTGAAACGTCCTTGAATGTACTAAAACGCACATGTCCCTAACTACATTGAATATAAAGAAAATAGAAAAAAATAAGCGGAAGGGATACAAAAATGCAATGTAAACATGTCCAAAACGCATCCAAAATGTACTGGAACACACTAAACATGCATGCCAAAAGGGCATGAAAAAAACCCATCAGGAACACATCTAGACTGTTTCTATAGTGTGAACCAGCCCTTAGGACTTGTTCACACCATTGGTAGTGCAGAAACGCATGCAAGAACACACATTTTCCAGCAGAGCAAAGAAATGCAATGCCCTATGTAGATGTGCGCAGGTACCATGATGAAAACGTTGTTGCACCTACACACGTCTATTAAAAACAGCCCCATTCACAGCCACAAATACGCATGGCACCACACTACTGTGCGGTTAGGTGTGACACACTTGGAAAATAACATAAAAATAAGCCAACATGGCTAAAACATATCTTGAAAATATGGGGACTCTGATATCCGGCGACAGTCCGTTCACGAACGAGAAGCAATTCTGCACCCCTAAAACCAACATAGAGGAAAGGGATGGTCAAATTGCTGTGCTGCTTCCAAACCACCTCTGGCATGCCAGGGTCATTATGCAGGTCCTCGATGCCAGTTCTTGCCTGCGGCCACAAAATATCCACTGGCCACAAGTGAAGGTGAGTGGAGGACGTGAAGGTGGATTTCTACCAGCTTCAACCGCAAGCAGTACCACTCCTGAAAAATGAGAGCAAATAATCATTGACACGTCATCATGACAGTCAATTCTCAGTGCAGGCTATCTAGAGTGTCTTTCCTTTTTAACCATTTCAAGCGTTCAAGGAAACATTCTTGGAGCATCTACTGTGTTTGGAAAGGCCCAAGGTCCCCCCCTCCCCCAGGCACACTAATGCTTATGCAGGCCATAGACGGGGAGAAAAACAGCCGATTTTTCTTTTAAAAAATGAAAAAAAAAAAAAAAAAAAAAGCCGATTTTCATCCCGTCTACAGCCGGCAAAAAGTGTCCCTGCAGAGAGCTCCGCTATTTCTTTGACAGTTCTTTGACATTTATAGCGGTTGCAACAATGTATTTGTATCCATTTCGGATACAGATGTTTTTAGTCGGAAACAAATAGATACAATGTTGCAACCGCTGTAAATGTCAAGGAACTGTCAAAGAAATAGCGGAGCTCTCTGCAGGGACACTATTTGCCATACTGGAATTCCTCCCTTCTTCTTCATCATCATCCTCTTCTTCTTCCTCATCATCATCATCCTCTTCTTCCTCCTCTTCTTCCTCATCATCATCCTCTTCTTCCTCCTCTTCTTCATCATCATCATCCTCCTCTTCTTCATCATCATCATCATCATGCTCCTCTGCATCATCATCCTCTTCCTCCTCTTCTTCATCATCTTCTTAATCATCATCATCCTCCTCTTTCTTCTTTTTGTCTTCCTCTTGCAGGTCACTGCTCATGTGCAGATTTTTTATCAGAAAAAAAAAAAAAAAAAAAAAAACGGCCGATTTGCCCATTATTGCCGCGAAAATCGGCCGATCGGCAAATTCGGCCGTTTTTTTCCAACTTTACCGAAAAGAAAAAAACTGCCAAAATACCGAAAAACGGCCGAACAAATAGCCCACTAACGATCCGAAAATCAGCCGATTTTATTTTCGGCCAAAAAAAAAAAAAAAAAAAAAAAAAAAAATCGGCCGATTTTCGACCCATCTATGGCCTGCATAAGATATGGTGTGGCCCTAGGGTCAATGTGTGTTTAGAATACATCCAAATGCATGTTGCATTTCTATAGCATGTTAAACAGAAGAAAAATGCACTTCCATAATGTTAACATGCGCAAGTAAAAATAAACAAAATCCACATCCTTTTGTGGCTTCACATACATGCATTGTGGTCTAACACCGCACTCCTGGGCAAATCACATGCAATTTGTGTGCGTTGCAATTAGAGACAAACATTTTGCACACCTCAAATTGCACCGCATCCGGGCCAAAAATGTGCAGGACCCTTTTTCAGGGTATGCACATGGGTGTGAATAGGCATGCCATCCAATTTGGCAAATCGCAATACGCTTTGTGTACCAATATTGGTGTGTTGGTAACTTCACCTAGAAAGCCGCAGCAGGTGGCATGAAGGGGTTGCGGTTGTGATGCGGTGCAGCGCTTGCACAGAAAACACTGCAAATTTCACATCGCATCTGTGTGACACCAGAATGTGCCAATATGTGGCTTGACAAAGCACAGTGGTCAGTGCAGATTATTTTCAATCCATGTTTTTTTACACTTTTCATTCACTGGTTTAACTCAGGTGATCATTAATCACAATTATCTCTGGAGATCACATGCAGCCCCTCAACCATCTACACATATCTCTGGAAATCTATACAGATCTCCTTGAAAAAAAGTCTCCTCTCTTCTTCGGAAAACAATTGTCCTCCACCTCATAAATAGGGGGACAGAGAAGACTTCTCCTTGATAACTAAAATCAGATGAATTATCTGTGCTTAATAAACATACACCAATACTGCAAATGCATTGTACTGTCCAAGGCATTGCACACTAGAAATGTCAAATGCGTTAGTGTGTACAGTGCATGAGTGTAAAATGCTTTAGTGCACACTGCAGTGTACAACGCATTGCACACTGTAATACACTGTACAAAGTAATACCGTGTACACCCACACATTGTAGACTGTAATGCACTGTACACTGTCATGCAGGATGGAGCAACGCATTGCACACTGTGATACCATGTACACCCACACATTGTAGACTGTAATGCACTGTACACTGTCATGCAGGCTGGAGCTACGCATTGCACACTGCGATACGCTGTCCACTGTCATGCAGAATCCAGCAACGCATTGCACACTGTAATACCATGTACACCAACACATTGTAGAATGTAATGCATTATACGCAGTATACATGTCCAGATATTCAAAGATTAGCCATGAAGGCCTAGCTGGTTACCTATTTGGCGACCGCAGATAGCCGAATAACGCTACACTGCATCCAGGCAGCTCTGGGAGGGTGTCATATGACATCCTGGCAGAACGCGCTCTCCGTGATTGCTGTGTCCTAAGGACACAGCTGATCACGTGATGTGGTAAAGACCAATCACAGTGGCTTTTTACCATGTGATCAGCCATGTCCAATGACACGCTGATCACCGGGAAATGCATTTGCCGGGTCTTGGCTGCACTTTCATCACGCTGTCAGAATGTGTGGAAAGTACTGCCGAGAACCAGCAGTTATCAAAGCAGGGGTCGGCCCCGATGATCAGTGCCCACCAGTGCCACCCAACAGTTCCGCCCACCTGTGGCCAGCAGTGCCGCCTCATCAACGCACATCAGTGTTGCTAAATTACCAGTTTACCAAATGTTATAATATAAACAGACTTTTATTCATTATGAATTATTTTGTGGTTTATCGAGCAAAAAGTAAAAAACTCACAGCAGCAAGTCAATACCACCCAAAGAAAGCTCTATTTGTCTGAAAAAACTGATACAAATTTAAGATGGGTACAATGTGGCATGACCGCACAATTGTCATTCAAAGGGTAACAGTGCAGAAAGATGAAAATTGGCCAGGACAGGAAGGGGGTACGAGTACCCAGTAGGCAAGTGGTTAATATCATTGACCCATCAATACCCAGGAGCTAATGTACAGATAAGTAGCATGTGCACCAAGTGAGATTCTGCTAGGCCCGACCCACAAAATTGCTATTACTTGTCCCTCACATGTTATAAACATATTTGCAATGGCCACAGTTACTTTACATATAAGGATCATCTCCTCAGTTGAGAACTGTGCTCTCGCCATGTCCAAATGCCAATAAAGTTATCAAAATTTTCAACCAACACAAAACCTCCAACCACTTCTCATCCACTTACACTCCCCACAACCACTTCCGGGTGCGCGCGCACCAGATGACGGACTTCCAGGAGGATAGCTGCTCGTGCGCCATGGGAGACACCTGTTTGGCGTTTATTTGTGCACGATCGCGCATATCTATGCACGGCTATGATAGCTTTCGCGAATGTGTGTTTCTTAGCGATTTTTTTCTTTTTAAACCTTGGCCAATATATATTTGTTGCCAAAGGCCAAAAATCAACACACAGTGGGGACTATTTTATTACTGTAAATCAAATTGTAGAAAACCTGTAGCTGGCTGCACAGTGAATGTGACATATTCATTAGTACATAATATTGTGGTGCAAGCAGGTTTTTTATTTTTGTTTGGTTTTGAAAAAGCCAGTTTGCACCCACTTGCATATTCACGCTCTTACAAGCTACATTTGAGCAGATTATATAAGTATACAAAGTAACTATTAAGGTTGTTCATATATTGAACATAAAATAAACACAAAAACATCGGTCAAACATTTATTGATCAAATATATCTTCATTTATTTGGTCAGCAGGAACAAGTAGATACAGTCAATATCTTGGCGAGTCACAAAAATAGGATTGATGTGGCAAAAATAAAACACTCCTGCTCATAAGAGCTTACAATCTAAAGATACTTCTAATGAACTGTGTGTGCTCAGGTTATAGCAGGAAACAAAGGGGAAGATGAATCAAGTAACATTTTCGTGCACATAAGGTTTACTTACACAATCATTTAGTATAAAGATCCATTCACAAAAAAAAGTCTACAAATCAAAATATCAAGAAAACAAGACATATGTGAAAAAACCCCTCCCACCTCTACAAATCCCCTACACATACATTTGTCAGCAGGTTTGTCAGAAAAATGCATGGAGTCTAAATAAGCAAGCAAAATTAAAACAAGAGCAGATTTTAAACAAAACGATTGACATGTGTGAGGCTTTCAATGCAAAGAGAAAAAACACAATCATTGTGCAATAACACACAAACACTTTACAAGGCCAAAAATATGCAAACATTTCCAGCCCACTTCCAAACACAGCCTGAGTGGTGTCTGGGTCAATTCAGCACAAAATCTCTTCCTCCCCCAAACCACTACAAGCAAGGACTTATGCAGGCCATAGATGGGTCGAAAATCGGCCGATTTTTCGTCCGGAAGAAAAATCTACCGATTATCTTATCGTTAGTGGACGATTTCGTCGGCCGTTTTTCGTGTATTTTGGCCTTTCAGATTATCGGTGATGTTGGAAAATTTTCGGAAAACGCCCGACTTTATCCTCATTGATGGTCAAAAACGGACGATCGTTTTCCGAAAATATTATGCGCATGTGCAGTGACCTAGAAAGAGAAGTTTGCAGCGTACGAAGTTTCGTTTCCGGTACAAATTAAAAATAAAAAATGACATCATTTCCAGTTATAGGTTACTCATTAATCGGCCGATTTTCGTAATAATTGGTGGTCAGGTAAGTTTTTTAGACCGACCGATAGTTCGTTAATCGACCGAAAATCGGCCGAATTACAATACATCTATGGCCTGCATTAGTCACAAACCACCCGGCCTAATAACAGGCCAAATCACTCCCTACTGCACATCTTTATATAAGCTAGGTTGTATTTGGAGCATGCCAAACAAGGCCCCACACCCAATGAAGCCACACCCACCACTGACCTTAATTTGGTCAGTGAAAGTGTTTTCACCTGATGAATCCCCTTCCTACCTGCATTAACCCTTGGTATACAGGCCCCACAAATCAGAAAGATATATACAGTGAAATGTACGTGTGCAGCATACAACAGAACATTGAGCAGGGATGTGAAAGGGAACCCCAATTGGAACCTTTATTGCTACTATGGTCACAATTCCCTCCAGATTCTCGCATGAGTTAAGACAGTCACATGACCACATCTTGTATGCAATACTGAAAATGACAAATCGATTTGACTATTATGGTGAATTTCCCATCAATTGGCAAAACACTCCAGAAATCAAACATCACCAAACATTACACTCTGGGCAAAGCTGATTTACAAATCATGCAACTTACAGTAAAGTTGACCATTTCAATGCAATTTTCAAGACATCTGACACAGATCTCTATGCAAATTGCCACTAAAGTAGTACATGTACTACTATATTAATCAGTGTTTGAAACGCACCCATGTGGTCACTCTAATAGCAGACAATAGGGTGCGACTTTGCAGACGATTTACAGCTTGCATGTTGTGCAAATCACATGCCAAGTCCCACTCAATGAGCACGCTATTGGAGCGTTCATATTGTTGTGGTTCAAACTTGGTAGGAGCCGCAAGTAATAAAAGAGTAATGAATACACTACTTTTCATGCAATTTGCTGAGAGATCGGTGTCGAATGTCTTGCAAATTGCACTTGAAATCACCATGTACCCGACTTTGAAATCATGCAACTTCTATGCAAGTCACATGATGTGACTGTGGTGTCAATAACACCACTTAGAAATCTGCTTTAATGTGACCGGGTAGCCCCTAGGAACATTGTTTGCGATTGCCATGCAATTGGCATGACAGGCGACTTGCAAATCGTAGACCAAGTCGCACCCTATTGGCCACTGTAGGCTCTGTTCACATCCAATTGGATTGTGAACTCGTGCAACTTCACTGTAAGTTGGACAATTGCCGCATCGGATTAGATGTGACAGTGGTGTTGGCCCCCAGTAACATTGGGTGCAATTTGCCATGCAAAGAGCAAGCTGCTGGCCATGCCAATCACATGACAAGTCACATCCAGGGTGTGCAATTTCAGGTGCGATTTGTGCATTGACATCGTGCCTGATATTGGATATAATGAATGTGAGTGTATTAACATACACCATTTGTTGCAGCGAGAGTTCAAAGGTATTTGAGAATTGTGGCCATTTATTAGCAATTTAACATCTAGACTCAAATAGAAATCGCAATGCTACACACAATTGAAAACACAACTAGTTAGTAATTCTCTAGAAAACACAGTAAAATTGGCAACTTAAAGAGTAATTTTCAATTGCATATAGTGTGAGCGAAGCAGGAAAATCAACAAAGGAAATAAATCTTTGAAGGCGTGCGGTACCTGCCTGCTGGGATAAGGGTCTGCTATGCATTTGGGGGAAAAATGCACGCCAGGATTTGTGACAAGTTTGATGTGTGGATTCACCAACCAAGTCTTTTCTCTCTCGTTCACTCTTCTGAATGTCTCTCTTTATCACTCTTCAGTATGTATCTCTCGCTCACTCTTCTTCGTCTCACTCTTCTCTCTCTCTGTCAGCTCTTTGCTTGCCAAATCCTTCACAAAAGTGGGTGGAGTGTAAACCATCATTATCAAATCTATTAGTGATTCAGGCCCTTATCTTATCCCATTGTATGACATTCACATAAGGTGCAGCTTTGAAGGTGTTTCAACAGACAAGGCCTCATTCTAATTCACATTTTAGGGATCATTTAGACAGAAAGCAAAGATGTTGCCAGAATATGTATGTGAAGACAGCCACACACGGAGATAATGCTACTTCCTCGCCGGGGTTGGGATTCAAACCTACAACCCTAGAGTTATGAGGCAGTAGTGCTAACCACTAATCCACGGAGCTACATTGCTAACCCAGCCTGTATTTCTGTGCTGTGAATCAATCCTAGGTCCCTGGGCATGGTCAGTATAACTAGCCAGATATCTCCAATGTGACACAAATGTTGTGCTATGTTGCCAATTCAGATGTATGTTGGTTCTATGTATCCCAATACAAAGGATTGCAATACTAATACAGGCGTACCTCGGTTTACCAACGCCTCAGGGAACGTCATATTTGGGGTACAAATGTCAAACCATTTCAGTTAATTGGTCTGTTTACAAATGTTTGAATAATTTGGTATGGGCATGTGGCCTGGTATGGTTCAGGAGAGGGGGAGGCGCTCGCTCGTCGTCGTCCCCCCTTTCCTGACCTGCATGCTCGGATAAGTATGTGTTATGGATTTAGGGGGGTACCCCATGCTGTTTTTTATTTAATTTCAGCGTGGAGTTACCCCTTAACATCCATACGAGACCCGAAGGGCTTAGTATGGATGGGAGGGGGGACCCCACGCCAGTTATTTAAAGAACGGTTTATAAATCACTGCAATACTTTGACATTCAACTGTCAGTGGGGAAATCCGCCGACAGCTGAAACATGAGCGCTGCATTGGTTTTCATTACTAAAATGCTGCATGAGTTGATAACATAACTCATGCGGGATTGTAGGAGTGACAGCCATGTGTTAATGTTTCAGCTGTCAGCGGGGTTCCCCACTGACAGCTGAATGTAAAATAATTCCCTTTATTGCATAAATAATAAAAAAAAAAAAAAAAAAAAAAAAAAAAAAAAAAAGCGTGGGGTCCCCCCTCCCATCTGGTGTTCTCATCTGTACCAAGCCCTTCGGATTTGGTATGGATATTAAGGGGGAACTCCACGCTGGAATTAAAAAGAAAACCAGCGTGGGTCCCCCTCAATATCCATACCAGACCCTTATCCGAGCATGCAGCCCGGCAGGTCAGGAAAGGGGGGGGGGGGGGGGGGGACGAGCGAGCGCCCCCCCCCTCCTGAACCATACCAGGCAACATGCCCTCAACATGGGGGGGTGCTTTGGGGCAGGGGGGCTCCCCTCGTGCTCGCTCGTCCCCCCCCCCCCCCTTCCCTGACCTGCCGGGCTGCATGCTCGGATAAGGGTCTGGTATGGATATTGAGGGGACCCACGCTGTTTTTTTTAATTTCGCCGTGGAGTTCCCCCTTAATATCCATACCAGATCCGAAGGGCTTGGTACAGATGGGAGGGGGGACCCCACGCTGTTTTTTATTATTATTTATGCTATAAAGGGAATTATTTTACATTCAGCTGTCAGTGGGGAACCCCGCTGACAGCTGAAACATTAACACATGGCTGTCGCTTCTAAAATCCCGCATGAGTTATGTTGTTATCAACTCATGCGGCGTTTTAGTAGTGAAAACCAATGCAGCGCTCATGTTTCAGCTGTCAGCGGAGTTCCCCACTGACAGTTGAATGTCAAAGTATTGCGGGGAATTAGAAACTGTTTTTTAAATAACTGGCGTGGGGTCCCCCCTCCCATCTGTACCAAGCCCTTCGGATCTGGTATGGATATTAAGGGGGAACTCCACGCTGAAATTAAAAATAAAAAAACAGCGTGGGTCCCCCTCAATATCCATACCGACCCTTATCCGAGCATGCATGCAGCCCGGCAGGTCAGGAAAGGGGGGGGGGGGGGGAGCGAGCGCCCCCCCCCCCTCCTGAACCATACCAGGCCACATGCCCTCAACATGGGGGGGGTGCTTTGGGGCAGGGGGGGCTCCCCCCCCCCAAAGCACCTTGTCCCCATGTTGATGAGGACAAGGGCCTCTTCCCCACAACCCTGGCCGGTGGTTGTGGGGGTCTGTGGGCGGGGGGCTTATCAGAATCTGGAAGCCCCCTTTAACAAGGGGGCCCCCAGATCCCGGCCCCCCCCCCCACGTGAATGATTCTGCGGTACACGGTCCGCAGACTCATTCACAAAAAAACTAAGTGTGGTGTAAAAAAAAAAAAAACACAGTACAGGGTCTTTGACAAGTCCTTTATTAAAACAATGTCCCCCGAAGTAGATCCAACGTCAATCGCGGCGGCGGCGACCCGAAAAAAAAAAAAAAAAAAAAAAAGGTTCCGCTCCCGTCCGAGGCTTCCAGCCTAGTGAAGAAATGCCTAGCTGACATTTCTTATATAGGTATGGGGCGGGGCCAGCCGGGAACAGAGGGCATGTGACATGGGGCGGGTCACTGGGATGATGTCCCTGGCTGGCCCCGCCCATACCTATATAAGAACTGTCAGCTAGGCTTTTCTTCACTAGGCTGGAAGCCTTGGACGGGAGCGGAACCTTTTTTTTTTTTCCTTTTTTCGGGTCCCTGCCGCCGCGATTGACGTTGGATCTACTTCGGGGGACATTGTTTTAATAAAGGACTTGTCAAAGACCCTGTACTGTGTTTTTTTTACACCACACTTAGTTTTTTTGTGAATGAGTCTGCGGACCGTGTACCGCAGAATCATTCACGTGGGGGGGGGGCCGGGATCTGGGGGCTTCCAGATTCTGATAAGCCCCCCGCCCGCAGACCCCCACAACCACCGGCCAGGGTTGTGGGGAAGAGGCCCTTGTCCTCATCAACATGGGGACAAGGTGCTTTGGGGGGGGGGGGAGCCCCCCTGCCCCAAAGCACCCCCCCCCCCCATGTTGAGGGCATGTGGCCTGGTATGGTTCAGGAGGGGGGGGGGCGCTCGCTCGTCCCCCCCCCTTTCCTGACCTGCCGGGCTGCATGCTCGGATAAAGGTCTGGTATGGATACTGAGGGGGACCCACGCTGTTTTTTTTTTAAATTTCAGCATGGAGTTCCCCCTTAATATCCATACCAGACCTGAAGGGCTTGGTATGGATGAGAGGGGGGACCCACGCGGTTTTTTTTTTTTTTTTTTTTATTGCGGACCTTTATTTTTACATTCAGCTTTCAAAATAAATATTATCTAGACCTTCAAAATAAGTAAAATCATAACAGAAATAATTATAAAGGATAAGAAACAAAAATAGAATCACTAGAACTAAGGAAATCTAATTAGATTACATGAAGATATGCCGAGTGCTGTTTATTAAACACAGTAGTCGCGACCGAGTGCCGGCTGTCAGAGGAATCCACAATCAGATTCACTATTAGTCAGTGGCTAAAAAGCAAACGCCCATGGCAGAGGTCTAACAGGTGTTCTGCACATGCTCAGTTCTATCTGCCAAAGACACTGCACGGGCGTCTAGATTTTTATTGTGTCGATTTCCTTGAAAAAAATGATTTTTAACACATTAATTTTTTTGGAAATAGCAGATATTGTTTAAAGTGAAGTCCTGATATTTGGCAAAGCAAATTTCTAAGTGAACATGTCTCTACAGTGATTTTTCATGGTGTTAGACGTGCTTCTTAGCAAGTCTGCTTTTGTGAGTCTGATTCCGGGCGTGTGTCTTTTTGTGAATTAGATTGGGCGTCTGCTTATGGGCTCTGCTCAATAGTGAATTAGGTTGCAGGGTAAAAAATGGACGGACGCCCATGAAAATTGGGCTTAAGCCCATAAATATGCGCCCACGCCCAATAGTGAATCAAGGCCTATATGTCAAAGGGAAAAATCAGACCATATAAAATGAGAAGTGCTCAATAAAATGCTGATACGGCAGCTGCCACTGAAAAAATTATGCCCACAGGTTCTCACCACTCTAAGGTAATTGTAAGCGTGTAGTGTCGGCATGACAGACTTCACATGGTAAGGTTATGACGACTTGGCGTGCATCTGGGTAACCGGATCATCTGTAGCAGTATCGTCTCACAGCGGAATTCCCAGTAGTGGAATAGAGGCGGTGTACAGATTTACCGCCCTGCTTGGAACAGCGTGAGACGAATCAACACGCGCCCATTCCCGTAGGTGTGTCCCAGGATCTGGCTGATGCTGCCTACGCCAACGCGTTTCGCACACGTCACCATGCGCTTCGTCAGGACGTCAGGAATTTTGACGGGACAGATGTCCCGTTCAACCAGAGAGGCCAGGGGCAGTTCCCTATGAAAAGGACAGCACCTCTACATTTGCAAAGTCATTACTTTAAAGGTTTTTTTAAACTAAATTAAGAAGATGTAGAATGGCCTTGTGTCAAATCCACCTATTTTTTTTTAAACATCCAAAGTGTTTATATAAAATTGTATGTTAGTACACTATGTGGAGAAATACCAATTCTCAAAATTTTTGTGTAGAAAATAAATCCCCAATCATCAATGGTATTCACAGTGGGATTCATAGTGAAAATTCACTGCTAATAAGGAAAAAAAACAGGATTTTTATTGGTACTGAAGAGGGGGAGAGACCCCATTAATTATGATTCCAAGAAAACCTTAAGACTCATTTCATTATTTAACCCAAATGGTGCCATTTAGTTTTTAATTTAAAAATCCAACTTTCTTTTTTCAGTAGTACTGTATTAAAGTCACCTCTCCTGGGTGACAATTTAAGAGCAAACAATCCTTTCACTCCCAAGCCAGTCATCTTGAAAATTTTATGGAAGAACTTGGTAATACCCGTAACATTATATTGACATATACAGTTGATCCTTAGGAGATTGCATTCCTTGATCTCTCTATTAGAATAGACAACGGTAGAGTAAAAACAAACTTTTAGGAAGAAAACGGCAGCAAACACTTTTGCATGTTACGAGTCATCACCCGAATTCCTTGATTCGAGTAATACCAGTAGGTCAATTTATGAGAATTGGTAAAAATTGCTCTGAGGAAGAGGATTACAGACATGAAGCTAGTGACCTGTATAAAGGATTTAAAGAAAGAGCCTATCCACACCGTGCTTTGAGAGAAGCTAAAAAGAAAACGGGGGTTAGAGATAGATATGATTTATCTATCTAAATCTAGAGAAATCATAGACAATGAGATGACCCTAGGTGAAGGTTCAGTAATGATTATTACCCAACTTGGGACACAGTGGAATGTTGTTAAAGAAATCCTTGAGACATTGGCACATCCTGACACGGTCAAACGAATTACAATCTATTGTATGCCCAAGACCATTAATGGTAGCAAGGAGAGCTAAAAATTTGAATGATTTACTTGTACAGTCAGTTCATTAGAACTACAAGTCGGACTGATCTCCCCGATTTAAATGGAATGTTTCCCTGTGGCCATTGCAATATATGTAAATTTGTGGATAAAATGGAAATTTTCATGGATTCAGACAGGAAAAGACAGTATCAGATAAGACAATTTTATAAACTGTGCCACAACTCTGGTTCTTTATATTATTGAGTGCCCCTGTAAAATATACTATGTAGGGAAAACAAAGCGCCAACTCCATTCTAGGGTAGGGGAACATCTGAAAAGTATCAGAATAAATGAAGACACGCCTTTGGCCCAACATTTTGTTGATCATGGAGGCCAAATAACTGGCCTGAGAGTGAAAGGATTTTTTGCTCTAAAATGGTCACCCAGGAGAGGTGACTTTAATATAGTACTACTGAAAAAAGAAAGTTGGATTTTTAAATTAAAAAACTTTGCAACCATTTGGGTTAAATAATGAAAGTCTTAAGGTTTTCTTGGAATTATAATTCATGGGGTCTCCCCCTCTTCAGTACCAATAAATATACTGTTTTCCTTATTAGCAGTGAATTTTCACTATGAATCCCACTGTAAATGCCATTGAAGATTGTATGGGGATTTCTTTTCTAAAAAAAATTGGGAGAATTTGGATTTCTACACAGAGTGTACTAACATACAATTATATACACACTTTGGATGTTTAAAGGTTTTTTTAAAATTAAAATGTAGAATGGCCTTGTGTCAAAACCCACCTATTTTTTAAAAGTAACGACTTTGCAAATGTAGAAGTGCTGCCCTTTAGAGGACCACCTCCGGCCTCTATGGTTGAATGGGACATCTGTCTCATTAAAAGGCCAGGTACGTGAACGTCCCGACGTCACGTGTGCGAAACACGTTGACGTAGGCAGAGTCAACCAGATCCTGGGCCACACCTACGGGAATGGGCGCGTGTTGATCCGCCTCACGCCATTCCGAGCAGGGCGGTAAATGTGTACACCGCCTCCATTACACTACTGGGAATACCGCTGTGAGCAGATACTACTACTACTACCACCACCACCACCACGGGGTCATTCACTCCAGCCTGGTTCGTCTGTTTGGATGCTATAGATGATCCGGTTACCCAGATGCACGCCAAGTCGTCATAACCTATGTGAAGTCTGTCATGCTGACACTACACGCTTACAATTACCTTGGAGTGGTGAGAGCCTGTGGGCATAATTTTTTTCAGCGGCAGCTGCCGTATCAGCATTTTATTGAGCACTTCTCTTTATATTGTCCGATTTTTCACTTTGACATATAGGCCCTGATTTACTAAGAATTGAATCTACCAGCCAGGGGCGGACTGACAACTCATGGGGCCCCCAGGCAATAGGGGATCATGGGGCCCCTGTGTCCTTGCCCAAACTCAAAAAAGCCTATGAAAAAGGTACCAAGGGCATCTCATGGGGCCCCCTACTGACCCCGGGCCCTCGGGCACTGCCCGAGTTTCCAAATGGTCAGTCCGCCCCTGCTACTAGCAGACTCTGGACATTCAGGCAGACTCAATTAAATCAATTGAGACCTATCAGTCTTCTGAGAGGCGTCTAGCAATCTCATTGACAAAACGTCTACTTTCCTGTTAGTAAATGTGGAATCGCATCTGGCACATTTTTAGGTGCAATACTGGATATATTCGCTAGATGGCGCACAAGCGCAGGCTTTGTACTGTTGGTGGTATTGTGGAGGTTTCCTGTTTGCATATGAGAACACTTAACAACAAAAGAAAAAAAAAAAAAAAAAAATTATAATATAGGTGTTTTTTATTTTACATTCTGTTTTTCCAAAATGATCAGATAACTAATGCATTTACTAATGAATGTCATACATTCTATTTTCAGATGCTAAACATTTTCACACATAGAACTAGACATTCCAAATTATTTGAGATACAAGTTCCCAATATAATGATATAGCTTCCTTCTCTTTAATCATGTAACTATTCTATGTTAAAGTCATAGTGCAGCGCTATAAATGCATGTGATCAATAATGAACGCATGTAAAAACCAAAAAGTGCAAAGAATTGCAATGATGTAAAATGGTAAATGGTGCTAAAATAAGTTCATATAATCATTCCTGAAAAATGGAATGTCCTTCGTGTGAGAGTACCAACTCAAAGTGCCTATGAATGGCACGTGTGGTTTATCCATGACGGACAGTAGTGCATGAACTTGTGAAAGGTCAACCACCCTTGGGACTGGTCTACACTCACCAGAACAAAAGTATTAATGCGCATGGGTTATACACATCACACATCTGGGGGTGCAGCGGTATGCTGGCAGCTATGGGTTAGTCATCCAGCTCCAGCCATCCATCCATCCATCAAGGTGGGTGCCCAAATGGTCCTGGGGAGGAATTAGCTCAGCCACAGGAGTCAGAAAGGTGCTTAATAGTGTAGTACACCCATCACAAGGGTGGATGACCTTTCACGAGTTCATGCACTACTGTTCGTGGTTATATTTATCTTGTGTAATACCATTTTAGTAGTCTATATCATTTGACCAGCGCTCGCTTTATCATTTTTAAACAATGTAACTATTCTACATTGTAGCTCAAACTGTGTCTCCCACAGTGGCTTAGTGGTTAGAGCTCAGAACTTACAACACTTGGGTCATGGGTTCTAACCCCAGTCATGGCTGCATCCCAGTTTGCATGCTTTCCCTTTATGGATGTGTTTCTGCCAACACTCAAAAGACATGCTGTTAGGTTAATTGGGCCTAGTACATGGCTGAGTTTCTGCCCTTAGATTATAAACTCATTGACATTTATGAACGTTAAAAAAAAAAAAAAATGGAGATCAATTTTCTGGGTTGTGTCAGTGCCAGGAATATTGATCAATCAATTATGATTTTGCCTAATGACTAGAAAGTGGATGAATCTTACCTGCGTCCAGTTCTTCTGAAAAGTTTGAAATGTGCAAGTTTCATGCTGTGTATATTTCATTGTAACTTTTTTTTATCTTCCTTTAAATCTGTCTCCTTATACAACTTGACCCCCTCCCCCACCCCATCATCACCTGTCCCATATGCAAATCTATGGATCACCACCCCACTCTTTTTAACTATTTATTTACTGATCAATCTGAATGTGTCCCATTTTCTATCATCTACAGCTCAGATCTCACATTATTATACGATTGCATCTCACCACTAGTCTTACTGAATTCACAATTCTTGGTCAGTCCCGTTCCGTTCCCTTACTTCTAATAATCTTTAGGGCCAGTTCACACTACATGTGTTTCAGTTGCTTTTTCGGCATCACAAAGAAGGTTATATGGTTGTCAATGTCATAATTCACATCAGCACTTGCATTTTCAGTGCATTGCAGGTGCTGTAAACAATGTTGACCACGTTGCATTGTTTATGCACAGAACTGTACTGGAACGCATTGAAATGCCCTTGAATGTACTAAAAACGCACATTTATTTATTTATCGAGTTTATATAGCGCCAAAGGGTTTGCTCAGCGCTGTACAATAGAGGGGGGGACAATACATGGCACAGTACAGTAACATCAAACAGCACACGAGGAGTTATAGGGCCCTACTCTTTCGAGCTTACAATCTAGGAGGGAGGGGGTAGTGGTACAGGAGGAAATGGCTGTGGGGGATGGAGTGGTAGGAGGAGGGAAGGGCAGCGGCTGTTAGGTGAGGGTGGGGTAGGCTTCCCTGAAGAGGTGGGTTTTCAGGGAGCGCCTGAAGGTAAGGAGGGAAGGTGACAGTCTGATGGATTGGGGTAGTGAGTTCCAGAGGATGGGGGAGGACCTTGAGAAGTCTTGCAGTCGTGAGTGGGAGGAGGAGACCAGGGAGCAAGATAGAAGGAGGTCCTGTGAAGAGCGAAGGGTAGGGTGGTACCTGGGAATCAGGTCGGTGAGGTAGTCAGGGGCAGGGTTGTGAATGGCTTTGTAGGTCAGAGTGAGTAGTTTGAATTTAATGCGTTGGGCAATGGGGAGCCAGTGGAGGGAGAGGCAGAGGGGGGTGGCAGAGGTGGAGCGGCTGGTGAGGTGGATGAGTCTGGCCGCTGAGTTCAGGATGGTCTGAAGCGGGGAGAGTTTGCACTGGGGTAGGCCGGTGAGGAGGGAGTTGCAGTAGTCAAGGCGTGAGATAATCAGGGAGTGTACGAGTAGTTTAGTGGTGTCTGGGGTAAGGAAGGAGCGTATTTTGGCGATGTTGCGGAGGTGGAGCCTGCATGTGTTTGTAAGTGATTTGACATGAGGGTGAAAGGAAAGGTTTGAGTCCAGAATGACGCCAAGGACCTTGGCTTGCTGGGCGGGATAGATGGAAAGGATGGGGGGGGGAGCACGGGAAGGGGGAAAGACGAGAAGCTCAGTTTTGGAGAGGTTGAGCTTGAGGAAATGGAGCGACATCCAGTCAGAGATGTCGTTTAGGAGGTGAGTGATGCGGGCGGAGAATGTGGGGGTGAGGTGAGGGGTGGATAGGTAGATTTGAGTATCATCAGCGTAGAGGTGGTAGTTGAAGCCACATGTCCCTAATTAAATTGAATAAAAAGAAAGTAGAAAAAACTAACTGGAAGGGATACAAAAATGCAATGCAACATGTCCAAAACGCATCCAAAATGTACTGGAACACACTAAACATGCATGCAATGCCCTTTACAGATGTGCGCAGGTACCATGATGAAAACGTAATTGCACCTACACACGTCTATTAAAAAACAAACCCATTCACAGCCACCAAAACGCATGGCACCACACTACTGTGCGGTTAGGTGCAACACACTTTTAAAATAATATGCCTGCAGTATTTTTGCATGTTCCCACACATCAGGCAGCCCATTGAAATTAATGAGCTGAGGGGAAAAAAAAAAAAAAAAAAAAAAAAAAAAAATAAAAGTAAAAAATGCCCCATTCACACAGGTCCTCTGGCCTGTACAGCATGAATGAGTGGGTTGTTCATGTGGCTAAAGCCACCTGTTACACTATGGGGACACAGCAGCTGTATGAACACAGGTTTTAATCTGACAGATGTGAAGGCGTGGGGAAGTGGCCCTGAATGCTCACTGTCTGTTCAGGGCTGTACACCTGCACCCATATGCTTGTCAAATTATGACCTGCAGCATTTCCATAGTGTAACATAGGTTGCCTGCAAACAGCGATAGTCACAAAAACAAACCACAGCACCCATGTGAATGAGCCCCAAGACCTCAATTACACACACAGCTTTATTTATGAACTCAGTACAGTTTTATCATTTAGATTTCACAGGAATATGGTTGGGATTATGTCCATTAATAATGTTTTTAGTGTATTTTTACCATAAATATAATTTGGATATTTTCTCTGGCGGTGGGGGGCTGTCAGGTATGCTGTACGGGGCCCCATGATATCCAACAGTGGCCCTGGGTGTATGCGCCACCTGTATAGTTAGGAAGAACCTTGAACCTCTGCTATTTACCTCAATGGATCTAGGAATTGGACATGTTTTCAACTGAAAATACAATTATTAGTAATGTTTCCCCGGCAAATGAGGATCAGCTCCTTGGTGGAGAACAGCGATCTCGCCATGTCCAGATGTGGTCTGGAATTTCACAAAGCTCAAAAATAGACTTGCAAATTACCACTAAAATCCTCTAACTACACTCCCATCCACTAACACGCCCCACTACCGGGTGTGTGCAAACATCCTGGCGTATTTCCGGTATGACAGCTGCTCTAGTGCCTCCTCCAACAGCCATCTTGGCATTTATTTGTGCACCATAGCAATTTTACATGCGGCTCCATTGTGTATATGGCATTCGCAAATATAGGTTTGCAGTTCTATTGTGGATTTGGCATTGGTGAATGTCTGCTTGCAGCTATACTGTGTATAAGACATTGGCAAATATATATTTGCCGATAAAGGCCCAAAGTCAACATAAATTGGGGGCCCAATTTATTACGGTTAAAAGGACTGTAGAAAAAGAATAGGTAGCTGGACATTGAACACGACCTATTCATTGGTACATAACATGGTCTTGTGGTGCAATAGGGGGCTTCTGGTTTGTTAGTTTGGACATACTTGCATATAGCGCTGTCAATATACGCAGCACTTTACATATATGTGGTAAATTCACATCAGTCCCTAACCCTCAAGGGGTGTATTAAGGTCCCTAATTTACATTCATACATATACTAGGGCCAATTTTGACAGGATCCAATTAACCTACCAGCAGAGTACCCGGAGGAAACACATAGGCACAGGGAGAAAATGCAAACTCCAGGCAGGAGGTGCTATGGTTGGGATTTGAACCAACGACCCTAGTACTGCCAGGTGAAAGTGCTAACCATTTAGTCCCCCCAAAAAATACATTGTTTAAATGTTTATTGATCAAATACACATTCTACATTTATTTGGACAGCAACAACAAGTAGGTACATTCAATATCTTGGTGAAGAAAAAAAAAAAAAAGCAGGATTGATGTTGCTAAAATAGAACGGTCCTGCTCATAAGAGCTTACAATCTAAAAGACTACTGCTAATGAACTGTGCTTTCACAGGTTACAGCAGGAAACAAATGGTTAATATGAATCACTTCGGCTTATCCACAAAACAAGCTGCAGATCAAAATATCAATATAAAAAAAATACATACATGCCAAAATAAAAACACCTCCCACCTCCCCAAATCCCCACACATACATTTCTCATCAGGTTTGTCTGAAAAAACTGCATTTCATTCTAAATAAAGCAAACTTGGAAGAGCAGAGCAATTGACATGTGTTAGGATTACAATGCAAAGATAATAAAACACACAATCATTGTACAATAACACACAAACACCTTAGAAGGAAGAACATGCAAAACATTTACAGCCCACATCAAAACACAGCACGAGTGTGGCCTGGGGCAATTCACCACAATATATATATCTCTTCCTCCCCAAACCACCACAGACAAGGACTTGCAGAAAATAATGTGGCCTGTAGAAGGCAAAAAAAAATCAACCACTACTACCACTCCTTATATAAGGTAGGCCACACCCACCACTGTCATTCATTTGGTCAGAGAAAGTGTTTGAACCTGATTAATTCTCCTCCCACCTGCGTTAACCCTTGGTATACAGGCCCCACAAATCAGAGTCAGAAAGAACGCCACAGTGAAGTGTACCTGTGCAGCATACAACAGAACATTGAACAGGATGTAAAAGGGAACCCTATTGGCAATATTTCTTGGCCCTATGGGCACAATTCACTTCAGATTATCGCATGAGTTAAGGCAGTCACATGACCACATCTCACATGCAATACTGAAAATGTCACTTCACTTTTGCTAGTATGCGGCATTTCCCATAAATCGGAAAAAAACTCAGGAAATCAAACATAAAAAAGGCCTTACACCCCGGTCACATCAAAGCGGATTTAGAAAACGAGGACTTACAGTGAAGATGCCGATTTTTTTACGATTTGCAAGACATCTGACACAGATATCTATGCAAATCGTCACAAAAGTAGTACATGTACTACTTTAGAAATCAGTGTCGGAAACGCACCCATGTGACTGCTCTAATAGCAGACAATAGGGTGCGACTTGGCATACGATTTGCAAGTCGCATGTCATGCAAATCGCATGCCAAGTCGCATCCAGGGTGCACGATTTCAGGTGCGATTTGGGAATTGAAATTATACCAGATATCAGATCTAATGAATGTGGATGTGAGTGTCTTAACGTAAGCGATTTGCTGCAGCACAATTTCAAAAGTAGTTTTTGTCTAACTTTTTCAGCATTTTGTAGCGATTGCACATATAGACTACAATAGAAGCCGCAATGCAAAACACAATTGAAAAACGCAATAACTCATTGGTAAATCTACAGAAAACACGGTGAAACTGCCAACAAAAAGCACAATTTTAAAAATCGCATCTAGTGTGAACCAAGCAGGCAATTCAACAAAGGAAATAAATCTTTGAAGGCATGTGGTATCTGCATGCTCTGATAAGGGTCTGTTATGGCTTTGAGGGGTGGGGGGGGGGGGGTCTCCATGCCATTTTTTTCTTTAATCCTTTTCTCTCTCTTGCTCACACTTCTCATGGTTTGACAAAAACTTTCCCAAAAGGAGGTGGAGTGCAAACCAGCATTATCCAATCAATCATTAGTCCAGGCCCTTATCTCATCCCATCGTTTGACATTCACATAAGGTGCTACTTTAAAGGTGTTTGAACAGACAAGGCCTCATTGTAATTCACATTCTATGGATCATTTAGACAGAGAGCAAAGATGTTGCCACCAGCACATGTATGCTAGGGTAGTCACACAGAGATCACGCAAATTCATTGCGGTGGTTGGGATTCAAACCAACAACCCTAGCGTTGTGAGGCAGCAGTGCTAACCACTAATCCACGGAGCTGTTGAACACTAATCCAGCCTGTATTTCTGTGGTGTGAATCAACCCCAAGTCCCTGGGCAAAGTCAGTGTAACTAGCCAGATATCTCAAATGTGACACAAATGTTGTGCTATGCCGCCAATTCAGATGTATGTTGGTTCCCACCCCACAAGCATGTGATCCCACCCCATGTGACATCAATGATGTCACATGGGGCGGGGTCACCCGGATGATGTCCCCGGCTGGTCCCGCCCCTTACCTATATAAGAAATGTCAGGGAGACTCACTGCATAAAGCTAGTAAGCCTCGAGTGCGGAACGGTTTTTTGTTTTTCTTTTTTCGTGATTGACGTTGGATCTACTTCAGGGGACATTGTTTTAATAAAAGGACTTGTCAAAGACCCTGTACTGTGTTCTTTTTACACTACACTTTTGCTTTTGTTGTGAATGACTAGCGATACCATGTACCGTATACTCATTCACGTAGGGGGGGGGGGGGGGGGCGGGATCTGGGGGCCCTTGTTGAAGGGGGCTTCCAGATTCTGATAAGCCCCCCCGCCCGCAAACCCCCCACAACCACCAGCCAGGGTTGTGGGGAAAAGCCATAGGTAAAAGGTAGATTTTAGAGGTTCCGTAATAACTTACTGTATCACCCAATACATGGCTTCCATCCAGTAGCCAAAAAACACAGACAAAAAGGGGTTTGTGAAAAGAAATTCACAGAAAGCGGCTACATTATGAACAGAATGCGATACTCAGAAAAATTTACAAAAAATTTTACTTTATTACACATTAATAATTGACATATGGGCAGTCGCCCTGGTTTACCATCACCTCAGTACGAGACAATACACACAGACCTAAAACCATTAAAATCACACCACGACCGGTCTAAGTATGTGTGCTGCAAAGGCTATGACCACAATAGTCTAAAGCACTTGCAGCACTGGCACATAGGCAACACTTCCTCAAGGAGGTATATGCAAAAATTATACCATAGGTATGCAATATCACATGCTATAAAAATATATAGAAGCATATATCATTACCATATAGGTTACACCCCATAGAGGGGATTTTCCAAAAATTATACCAAAGGTATATCCTATCACATGCATGCAAAACGACGGACACAGTATTCGTCAAAAGAGAGGCATAACCCTGAGCCCGTAGAAGGCAATATATGGGTAAAAACATAATATGCAGTACAACCCTATGCCGGCACACGTGGTTGGGGCCCATTAATCTGTAATAAACGTGAATAGTAGTAAGGATTCTTATAATTGAAAGAGTCCCTGTTGTTGCCTTGATGGAAAAATAGATGCAAATAGCAGAAATCTGCTTTAAATGGTTTCTTCACCACAGCATGTGGACTGCAAACCACTTTAATGTTGGAAACAAGATAAGGCCCAGTAGATCTTCCGCCTGTTGCAATATATATAGTATGCCTTGTTTCTATGTAAAGCACCATGATGTCCCCATCTTGTAATAAGACAAACGATATAAGGATAATCACTGTAAGAGCTTTCACTCTATAGTAGATGTATATTATCATATGAATCGCAAGGAACCTTTTTTCAAATGTCCTGTAACAGTCCACTCACCACCTGTGCTATGGGTAGTAGAAAAAAGAAAAGAAATCCTTCATGGGTACTGCCGTGTTGATCCAGGGAACCACCGCTTACATCAGCCGACATTTCGCGGGTTCCGACCTCTCCATGGCGCCTGTACAGCCTTTGCATGACTCTCTGATATATCCAGTTGCCTGTTCTTTTAATTTAAATAATGACCAGTTGTTGTGCTAAGTATTTAGCCCCTTTTCTCCCATTGAGAATAGCTGCAAGTTTATTATTTGCATAAGTGGGTGGGTCAAAACCCACTATAAATAGGAAGTTGAAATGCAGGAATCTCATTGGTCCTGACGAAGCTGAGTGAGATACGCCCATCGGCGAAACGCGTTGACATCATACATCAGATACGTCACTTCCGGTCATGCGCACTGGTGATACGCACGCACGCCGCCTAAAAGGAGGTAGCCATTTTCACATGCAATGAGTCATGCAAAGGCTGTACAGGCGCCATGGAGAGGTCGGAACCCGCGAAATGTCGGCTGATGTAAGCGGTGGTTCCCTGGATCAACACGGCAGTACCCATGAAGGATTTCTTTTCTTTTTTCTACTACCCATAGCACAGGTGGTGAGTGGACTGTTACAGGACATTTGAAAAAAGGTTCCTTGCGATTCATATGATAATATACATCTACTATAGAGTGAAAGCTCTTACAGTGATTATCCTTATATCGTTTGTCTTATTACAGGATGGGGACATCATGGTGCTTTACATAGAAACAAGGCATACTATATATATTGCAACAGGCGGAAGATCTACTGGGCCTTATCTTGTTTCCAACATTAAAGTGGTTTGCAGTCCACATGCTGTGGTGAGGAAACCATTTAAAGCAGATTTCTGCTATTTGCATCTATTTTTCCATCAAGGCAACAACAGGGACTCTTTCAATTATAAGAATCCTTACTACTATTCACGTTTATTACAGATTAATGGGCCCCAACCACGTGTGCCGGCATAGGGTTGTACTGCATATTATGTTTTTACCCATATATTGCCTTCTACGGGCTCAGGGTTATGCCTCTCTTTTGACGAATACTGTGTCCGTCGTTTTGCATGCATGTGATAGGATATACCTTTGGTATCATTTTTGGAAAATCCCCTCTATGGGGTGTAACCTATATGGTAATGATATATGCTTCTATATATTTTTATAGCATGTGATATTGCATACCTATGGTATAATTTTTGCATATACCTCCTTGAGGAAGTGTTACCTATGTGCCAGTGCTGCAAGTGCTTTAGACTATTGTGGTCATAGCCTTTGCAGCACACATACTTAGACCGGTCGTGGTGTGATTTTAATGGTTTTAGGTCTGTGTGTATTGTCTCGTACTGAGGTGATGGTAAACCAGGGCGACTGCCCATATGTCAATTATTAATGTGTAATAAAGTATAATTTTTTGGAAATTTTTCTGAGTATCGCATTCTGTTCATAATGTAGCCGCTTTCTGTGAATTTCTTTTCACAAACCCCTTTTTGTTTGTGGGGAAAAGCCCCCTTGTCCCCTTCCAGATTCTGATAAGCCCCCCCGCCCGCAAACCCCCACAACCACCGGCCAGGGTTGTGGGGAAAAGCCCCCTTGTCCCCATCAACATGGGGAGCCCCTGCCCATGTGGAGGGCATGTGGCCTGATAAGGTCCAGGAGGGGGGACCTTTCCTGACCTGCATGCTCGGATAAGGGTCTGGTATGAATGAATTTTGGGGGGGGGCTCCACGCTGTTTTTTGTTTTTTTGTTTTTTAATTTCGGCGTGGTTTTACTCCTTAATATCCATACCAGACCTGAAGGGCTTGGTATGGATGAGAGGGATGGGCCCCACGCTGGGTTTTTTGTTTTTTTGATTTGTTTTTAATTGCAGACCTTTATTTTTACATTCAGCTGTCAAAATAAATATGATCTAGACCAGTGGTTCTCAACCTTTAAAATGCCGTGACCCTTTAATACAGTTCCTCATGTTGTGGTGACCCCCAACCATAAAATTATTTATCCAGTAATTATAATTCATGAGTGTCGTTTTACCTCCAATACTGCTGCTTTCAACACAGCAGCTGCTTTCTACACAGTAGCTGCTCTTTACACATCGGAAATGTGTTTTCTGATGGTCTTAGGGGACCCCTGTGAAAGGGTCGTTTGACCCCCAAAGGGGTCGCGACCCACAGGTTGAGAACCACTGATCTAGACCTTCAAAATAAGTAAAATCATTACAGAAATTATAAAGGATAAGAAACAAAAATAGAATCAATAGAACTAAGGAAATCAAATTAGAATACATAAAGATATGCCTAGTGCTGTTTGTTAAACACAGTAGACGCGACTGAGTGACGGCTGTCAGAGGACTCCACACTGAGATTTACTATTGAAGAGCGGTTAAAAAGCAAGCGCCCACAGAGGACGTCTAAAATGTATTCTGCACATGCGCATTTCTATCGGACAAATACACTGCACAAGCGTCTAGTTCTTGACTGTGTCCACTTGCTTAAAAAAAAAAAAAAAAAAAAAAAAAAAAAAAAAAACTTAAACACATTTTAAATTTTTTTGGAAATGGCAGATATTGTTTAAAGTGAAGTCCTGATATTTGACAAAGCAAATTTCAATGTGAACATGTTTCTGCAGTGATTTTTCATGGTGTTAGACGTGCCTCTTAGCAAGTCTGCATTTTGAGTCTGATTCCTGGTCTGTGTTTCGTTAGAAAATTCTATTTGGCGTCTACTTGTTGACGCTCCTCTTTAGAAAATCTCTTAGCGGGGTAAAAGTAGACAGTCGCTAGTAAAAAGTAGACGTTCGCCCACTGAAATGCGCCTAGGCACAAAAGTAAATCAGGGCCATAGTGACTCCACAAATGGTCAATATTGACTTTGGACACTATTTTGTTGCACTGGTGATCAAGCTGGACTGAGTTCATTATACTGGATCATTTTCCCTTCAACCATTTAATATTAGGCTGTTCAAGCCTTTACCTCAATTGAATATCTATGAGATTTATACACCTGGGACTGAACTGGTCTCATTACCTTGGAGTTATCAATCTTCTACTTTCATCATTACAAGGATATGAGCCTCTATTTCAAGTGGGAAATCAATGTAATTTATGTCTACATAGCGATTTGGAGAGAATCAAATCACCTATACTTGTGACCAGGTTCAAGGGGCATTAGCCCTCATTTCATCATACAATATTGACATTGTTACCTCCTGATGTTTATTGAACCTGGATGCTGAATTTTTTTTAATTAATCTGTGATCAGATGAAGTGGATTTACTGGATGAACAGACCATTAAGTCACCAACTATGTAGTATTCAACTGCGAGATATTATACGAATGTGCTTAATAGTTACAATTTTTGTGGCTGCTATTCCCTATGGGATGTGAATTACCAATTTGGTGGTTTACATTGGGCAAACTCGGTGAGTTATTCTGCCCCAATTTTTTGTTCATTTACAAGTGCCATCTATCCATGGTGGACCTTGTCCCAGTTGGAGAGTATTTCCCAGAGTCTTGGATCTAGCATTTCTGGTCAGAGTGGCTAGTCCACTATGTAAGACTCTGGTTTGACCCATGAACAATGCTCATTCAAGACAGAAGGTAGTAGTATTATGTTATATTCTAAGTATGTGTGGCCAGGGCCATTTTAAAGTGATAATGTTATTCATTTTATTGATGTGAATGGAGGATCCTTTGACCTAAAAAGGTAAATTACCAATTTTTGTGAAATATAATGAAGCTATTGGTTTTATTTACAC